>NC_062280.1:158268369-158571399 GCF_902655055.1 Lutra lutra
AATGAAAATGGTATGTGATTACAGAATAATTTGGAATAATATAAAAATACAATCTTACAAATCGCTTAAGAATACCATTATATTTATGTTAATAATGCAAAGCACTATTTAGATTTCTAACTGACTTTTGGCATGTTTTATACTATTTTTCCAATTTTTAACAAGGTGAAAGCAATTGCAAAATTTGAATTATGAGAGAATCTTTGTTTCTTGTAGAAACTGAGCTTATATCTACACATTACTGTAATTTCAAATAAGGTTTTCCTAAATTCTGTGAGAGCAATTATTCTTTTTACCGAAGTATCAGTTACCATTCATAGTAGAAAACAGTTCTGTTCTCTGAAACTAAATCAGACTTTTACCCTTCATCACAGAAGATAAGCTACCTTTTGAGTTGGCTTTTTTTTTTAATCATTGCACTCACTTCTAGCGTTTTAGTCTTCTGAATTATACGTGAACTTTTGCCAGTTAACTTGGTAAATGACCATGATGGCCTTAGCATTCCCCTCAGCTTAACTAAAAGTTTCTTCCTGACTATTGGTCTATGACCTTCCTTTTCTTAGAGCATTTGCTTTAGAAATCTTGCAGTTATAAATTCTTTCTTTACCCCTTTGAGAGTTAAATCTTCTTCCAGCCTCTTTCTAAGTTTAAAACCCTGGAATGCCTTTTTCAAGGACCTAGGAAACATCTGTTTGAAATGTAAATATAATCAAGAAAGATAGAACCCCTATCTCCCAGTCTCTATGGGAGAATAGGATCCTAACTTTGATAAGTATCAACTAGCAAGCACAAGTGGTCTAACCACACAGACCAACATCCCTCCTAACATCTAGTACTTTTCCACTAACTCACCCCAGTGCTTAAAAACTCTTCTGCCTTTTGTTTCAATAGAGTTGAGATCAGTTTCTCTCCCTGTTGCAGTAGACCTGAGTAAAGTCTTCCTTTCTCCTTTAATTTTTCTGGTGTGACTATCACTTCATGCTATGTAGCATGACATTATATTACTTCCATAGGGCCTTAGAACTTTTGTTTTACACTGCTTTGTTTAATGAATTAAGAAATACACTTCAGGATTATGAATTTAAAAGATTGTTACTGAAAATGAAAAACAAGCAAAATCAAAGTTTATATTTTAGGAAAGAACAAACACTATTATTTGAATTTTCACATGTTCTCACCAACCTTCCCCACCTCATACTGAAACCCTACTCTGTTAATGATCCTGCAGTTTTTCTAGCTATCTTGGCTTGAAACACAGCATATTATATTTAGCATTTTATCTCAATCTTTTTTTTTTAAATTTAATTTATTTGTTTGACAGAGGGAGAGAGACAGCAAGAGAGGGAACACAAGCAGGGGGAGTGGGAGAGCGAGAAGCAGACTCCCCACTGACAGGGAACCCAATGCGAGACTCGATCCCAGGACCCTCGATCATGACCTGAGCCAAAGGTGGACGCTTAACAACTGAGCTACCCAGGCGCCCCTATCTCAATCTGTTTTAAGTAAAGTTCTGGGAAAAGATCTTTCCTTCTCAGCCATTTAGAGATAGAGAGTATCTAATTATTCTTATATTCCCAGTAACACCTATTATTGTACCTTGGATAATAGACATTTAGTGCTTTTATTTTTTTAAAGATGTATTTATTTATTTTGAGAGAGAGAAAGTGTGCATGTATGGAGAGGTGGAGGGAAGTGAGAGAGATAATCTCAGGCAGACTCCTCTCTTGGGCATGGAGACTGACACAGTAGTTGATCTCACCACCTTGAGATCATAACCGGAGCTGAAATCAAGAATTAGATGCACAACTCACTGAACCAAGTGTCCTGTTTAATACTTCTAGATGGAAGCATAGAATTCATTCATTTCAGTTTCAAAGTCAATTTCTTTTAGAAATAGAATGTATTATTTGATAATTTGTTACTTTTAAAATTGTGTAATATGTATTACATAAAATTCTATAAAATGTGTCTATTGATTCTTATACATGATGTAATCTAAGATATAAATAAATATAACCCGTGTACCTTCTAACACACAAGCATAGATTTCTTTATATAAAAACATAACCAAAATTTCAAGTTTTAATAAGTAAGTTATCTAATAAGAAGTGTTCTAATATATTAGGCTTTTTAGGTAGTCACTGGATTTGAGGGGGACAAGAGGGATCATAATCAAAAGGAGTATTTTAGATAATCTGCTTAAAATATAGAAGATGAAATTTAAGCAAGCAAGTCTAAAATACAGAAATGAATTCCAAGAATCATCTAGATGACAAGAAGGATCTAAACTTGGAAAGCAGTAGTAAGAATGACATAAAAGGACATATAAGAAGTACATAATGACAGTGATCGTTCATATTTGTTAAGACTGTGGAAAAGGAAAGCGTTAAATACAACTCTAAGATTTCCAGTTTGTGTGACCAGGGGTATGGACAGAAAGAGAGTGGACAAAAAGAGAGTGATGAGGAGAGGTACTGGGTAGAAATGAAGATGAGGGGTACCTGGGTGGCTCAGTGGGTTAAAGCCACTGCCTTCGGCTCAGGTCATGATCCCAAGGTCCTGGGATCAAGCCCCACATCAGGCTCCCTGCTGAGCAGGGAGCTGCTTCCTCCTCTTTCTCTCTCTGCCTGCCTCTCTGCCTACTTGTAATCTCTGCCTGTCAAATGAATAAATAAAATCTTAAAAAAAACAAAAAAAAGAAATGAAGATGAATAAATGGTTTGGACAAGTAGTGGTTCATCAAGATAGGAGTATGTTGGATAGAATTAGACAAGAAACCCCAGACTCTATAGCCATGGAGGAAAGAGTTCTTCAGAGCTTGAGCAATGACACCTAAAATGACCTAACAGGGAAAAAAACAATAGGGGAAGAAGAAAATCAGGCAGGTCTACTGTTTTTAATCTGCCAATAGTCTCTTTCCCCCAACACAGTTTTTTCCCTGTTTTCACATTGTACATCCTTAATTATTTATTTATATTTTTTATTCAATAATTTTTTTAACATTTCTTATTAACATGTCATGTATTATTTGCTTCAGGGGTACAGGTCTGTGAATCATCAGTCTTACACAATTCACAGCACTCACCACAGCACAGACCCTCTCCAATGTCCATAACCCAACCACCCAATCCCAACCCCCCAACCCCCTCCCACAACCCTCAGTTTGTTTCATGAGATTAAGAGTCTCTTATGGTTTGTCTCCCTCTCTGGTCCCATCTTGTTTTATTTTTTCCCTCCCTACCCCCCACGACTTCCCACCCTGCCTCTCAAATTCCTCACATCGGAGAGATCATATGAAATTCTCTTTCTCTGATGGAACTAGAGAGTATTATGCTAAGTGAAATAAGTCATAATATATTTTTAAAAAACCTTGTAGTGCACAAGTGTGCCCTCTCTCCTGTTCCCTGATTTGCTTTGTTTCTAAAAACTACCACCACAGATAACTTTTTTTCCCCCACATATATATTCTCCCAGAGTTTCTTTAGGTAAACAGAAACATATTAATCTACGTTCTTGCCCTCCTCCATCTTTTTTATGCAAAATTATTCTATACAGACTGTGTTTTGCTCCTTGCTTTTTCATCCAACTATAAGTCTTGGAGCATGTGTCAGAGTAGTGTTTAGTGTCCTTGGTCATTCCTGATTGTAGGTACATATCAGTGCCTTGCATCACTGCATCATCATTTATTCAAACATTCCCTTTTTGAAGGATACTAAGGAAGTTTCCTGTCTTTCCACTTTCAAACTTCTTCTAATCAGTTTTTCTTCCTATTTATTACCTCTTCTGTCATTTTCTTTCAGAAAGAAAATCTAAAGGAAAAATTCTTCAGTAGAAAAATCATATGGAAGAAATAAACCACCATGAAAAATTAGAATCATGAAATATTAGCCAGTAGCAAAAGATTAATGCCAAAAAACACTAGTATAATGCAAAATAAAAAATGTCACTATTCTTAATTTTTTAAATCTTATAATAGTCTTATAAAAGACTTATAAAAGTCTTTTCTTATAAAAGTCTTACAAATGTTGCTTAGTAATTGATTGCTTAGTTTCATTAATATTTTATCCTGGTGATTAATCAGGTTTAAGGTTTAAAAGCTACCCATCTAATTGTTTTGTTCATACTGATTATTCTGCTTATAGATTATTTAAATAAAAGTCTTAGGAGTTCCTAATATATACTTTTTTTCAGGTGAAAGAAATAGGGTGATAGTAAAGCCTGTATTATTATTAGGTGCTAAAAGATGATAACCTCCCAAACACTGAAAACTCTCTGGCTCTGTCTACCACATTTTCACCATTTAAATACAGAAGGGAGGAATACAACCACAAAATAATTTTATGTGGTTCTTGAATTAGTAAAAGTTTACAATTTATTAGTTTTATGACAATACTTTAGTTATCTGCCTAGACTTCTAGTCTCCTGTCGGGAATCTCAGATGAAAAGAGCACAAAGTGGAGATGGTCAACTTTCTGATCAACTTCTGCGGTATAACCTTGTCCCTGAGAACTGGCTGGCCAGCCTGGAAATATATTTCCCTGTTCCCCTTCACCTAGACATGCAGGTGATTAGCTCTCCCTTGCCGAATGGGATATTTTGTATTGTGCTACTTATTTGTAATGACATTTATGGAACAGGTTTGTTGATGAGCCTTTTCTCCTTCATCAGCTGGATATATACAAAGACCAGCTACTAGGAGGTGGTGGCATTTCAGATTGGAAAAGTACACTGTCCTTGATTCAGAATATAGAGGAAGCTGCCTACTTCCTTGGGATACCCCACTTGGAACAGTTATATGAGCAAAACATAAGTTTATATTATGATAACCCACTGTAATTTAGTAATACATATTTTTCAGCACCTAGTGTAACAATATTTAATACAATACAGATCAGCACATGAATGCATGCAAAATTTACAGTGGGTCTTTTGAATTTTTCCTTCCTTTCCTTCCCTCTTTTCTCCTTTTTTTTTTCAAGATTTTATTTATTTATTTGACAGACAGAAATCACAACTAGGCAGATAGGCAGGCAGAGAGAGGGGGCAGGCAGGCTCCCTGCTGAGCAGAGAGCCCAATGCGGGGCTCCATCCCAGGACCCTGGGATCATGACCTGAGCCGAGGGCAGAAAGCTTTAACCCACTAAGCCACCCAGGCGCCCCTCTCCTTTTGTTTTTTCCTTATGTTTTTTTCTTTTCCTTCCTGCCTATTTAGTTGAATCAGTTTATGTGATTATTTGATGGAAGTGAATTTGAGATATGTTCAAAACAATCAGGCTTCTAGAACTCATGCATGAAGAAGACTCTGATAACACACACCAGTTAGGCTGCTGTGGGCATCTGCACAACTGCAGAAATTCCTTAACAAGAACATCAAAAGAGAAATAAGGACATTCGATGGAGGTAAAGCCCCTGCCTCTTGCTTTCACTTCAGCTTTAATAAGCAACTTCTCAGGACTAGTTAGATGCATGTTCCCCAAAGTGTTCTGGCCTTGACTGATAAAAAATGGATGGTGCCAGTAAATTTATGAAAAAAATCTCGACTTGTTTCTATATCATCCAGGGATATAGAACTTTTTATTATAATGAAAATCATATTTCACGAAAAAATTAAGGATGCATTGTATAATAGTAATTAGAGTTTTAAAAAGCAAAGTGAATTGGCAAAATATGAGGAATAAGATTAAAAAAAACAAAAAGTTTTTGTGTATTTGATGTATATTCCAACCACTGACCACACATATTCTCCCCTATGTTATTTGTTCAATTTCATTCCCTCCCTCAGTTGAAACAGTTAAGAGGAAAGTCTTACTCTCAGCCATTATTTAATATTTTCTCTGATGACTCACATTAGGTTTTGCTTAACTTCTGAAGCTTGGATTCCCTGAGTGGTTATTTCAAGCGTCTTACTATAATCTATGAATTGAGTTCACATGAACAATAATTATTATTATTATTATTTTTAAAGATTTTATTTATTTATGTGAGAGAGAGACAGTGAGAGAGAGCATGAGCGAGGAGAAAGTCAGAGAGAGAAGCGGACTCCCTGTGGAGCCGGGAGCCCGACGCGGGACTCGATCCCGAGACTCCAGGATCATGACCTGAGCTGAAGGCAGTTGTCCAACCAACTGAGCCACCCAGGCGTCCCAAACAATAATTATTTTTTATAAAAGATATCTTCAAACCAATCTATATATTCCTATCAGTTACATATCTCAAAAAAATGATTATCTGGAGATGGATCACCATTCTGGGGGTATAAGAGGGAGGATGCAGTTTAAATAAAAAATCTCCCATCATATAATTCCGGTATGCCTTGAAACAGGCATGCCCTACTGTTATGAGTGCTACTTTGTGAATAAACAGAGACTCAGAGAGATTTGGAAATCAAATTGCCAATAAATGCAGTATTCAAAGTATATGCAGTTTTGTAATTGAGCTTCAGATCTATTAAAAAGCAGATTGTTCATTTATATTTATAATCAGTTCATAAAAGATAGAACAGAAGAGAATTTGTTCCTTATGTGCTAACTTACTCTATACAGGAGCAATCCTCACATATCTGACTTTTCACCTTCCAGAGAGACATTTTGTTAATGAAAGAATGCAGTTTCCTATAGAAGTAGAGAATCTTATCCATGTGTCTCAGTTCAAGTTAGTGCCCAATTTAAATTTTGGGAAACAGGAGTTCGTTCCTGTAGAATAAGGTAGCACACCAAGAACATATTCCCTTCTGTTCTATCTCTTATGCTCTGATTATAAATTTAAATGAGGACTGCTTACTTTTAATAGATTTTTAAGTCCTATTATAAATTTGACATACATTTGAAATCTCTCATTCACGGCTTATTCAAACACCAAACACTCTGGGTTTCAGTTTCTTTTTATAATGTTACACCCATGACTGTGGGACATGTCATTAGTAAGACATGATAGAATTATATAGTGATAGAATTATGCAATGAGAGATTCACTCTTTAATAGCGCATGCCCCTCCCTACCCCTCAAAGTGGGTGGTCTCTTTCCACATAATCATTTTCTTTAACAAGATGTTACTAATAATGCAAATTTGCACATGCAAATTATGTTAAAGCAGAAATATTTTTGAAATTCTGGATTAATGTTACAGTTTGTCAAATAAACTTTGTTAATGATAAAAATCTGGATTAGTATTAAATATAGTTTATCAAATGAATTTTGTTAATGGTAATTTCCTTCATAGGTCTAGCACTACTGCAGTTGTACTCATGAATTTCCTTCTCTTGACTGGCTGACCACCACTCCTTGCATGTTCTCTCCTTAGGTGCTAAGTAAATTTTCACGAATCTCAAGGCTGACTGATATTCCATTATTATATTTTCTTTGAAGAACTTTATCCTTTTCTTCATATCACATATCTTAATTATTTGATGTTTTTGTTTTGTTTTTTCCTTTCTTTGATTCTGTCTTTTAAATTAATTGAAAATTCTTAAAACATTCAATCAAATGATTAGGTCTATTTGGATCCCATTGTACTCTCTTGTAGAGCGCCTTTCTGGGAGCTCAACATTTTACCTAATATTGAGACACAATTTTATCCTTGGTTACATTCAAATATAAGATTATATAGACAGAATAGAAGGAGCTGCCATGAAAGAATTCAAGATTTGATGCACTTCTGAGGATACTATAAAGACAAATTTATAACCTGTGCTTTTCACCGGGTATTTTACAGCTGGCCTGCTTCAGTTCTTTTCCTTTCTTAGTTCTTTATCTCTGTGTGGATTTTTTTTTTTTAAATACCCCTTAAGTGAAAATTTCAAATGGAAAGAAACCAACTTTCAAGGAGTGAAAAGTAGAGAGGGAGGACATTGCCATCAATTTAACTTTGGTGATGGTCAGAAGTAAGCTCAGAAGATCAGAGTGGAAGCTGATTGGCCAGCCTGTTAGCCAAAGGCCCTTCCCCTAACTATTGCTTTTTGGAGGCTCTTTCTCTTCCATTCCAGTAATATTCCACATTGTCCTCCACCAAGCATAAGATCTGAGAAAAATCATCCCATTTCATATGTTTCATAACACATATTTCACTATAGGACATGATCTGTAATGTGTTCCGGAATGCTGACTTTACATTATTTTGCTACTGATACAAAAGACCATCACACCCTCTTTACAAATGTGCTCTGAGAGGAAATGTTTGAGCACTATATATGGCTGTTCTATTGATGCATTCTAGGTTCACTGTTGTGTCATTATTGCCTTAATTAGAGTTTTATGTGAGGAAAAAAAAAATGCCCTAAATTAAACCTTTTTTATGTAAGTATAACACATTACATATAAGGTAAGTTAAATGTGTATCTGATCACTGTAAAATAAGAACCAGATCATGTAAAATTATATAGATTGCTTGTTTTAGGCTGAAGGGTTACAGACAAAAATATGTCCCCAAATATTTTATAACACCATTAGTGTTATACTCAGCAATCTTTATATCTTATTATCTATGGCATCTCATAACAATGCAGATAATTGATCAGACATTAAATGCTCAATTACTTTTCAGAAAGATGTATGTGATAAGCATAAGTTTCATCTCATTCCCTTCAGAGAGAAGTTGGCATTTGAAAGCCAAATCCTTATATATAATGTAACTGGAGACAATATAAAATAATTTGGCCTTCATTATCTGTTGGAAGGAAAACTTTTTATTTTATAAAATCTCCTCTTGTATCACAGTCTCCGAATGATTCTAATCAAACCCTAATTGACATGGAAGGACACCTTCCAATTAATGAAGACAGTAAAAAACAATCTGAATCAGGATAAATGAAAGCCTTAAAAAATTATGAGATTATTGCTGAGTGAATGTGCCATAAATCTGTCAAGGTTTTACACAATAAGCATACTAAAAGAGTCTGCTGAGATCAAAAGTAGAGATGAACAAAGAAACACCTCATGTAGGGTAAGGGATTCTGAGATTTAAACACCTTTTTGATTTATACCTCTTGACTAGTCATAAATAGATACTTCGCCTGTCTACCCATGTGAGGTAGGTCTTATTTGAACACATTGATTTGAACTTCAACTAAACTTTTTTTTTTTTTGCAATTATAATGCAGCAGTTGCTTGAATATCCATGCAAATGGAAAAGAGTTTCAGTAGATAAGGTAAAACTAGAGTTCATTCAAACCACAAATCAAATTTTGTTTCAAATAGAGTAGTAAGGGGCGCCTGGGTGGCTCAGTGGGTTAGGCTGATGCCTTCGGCTCAGGTCATGATCTCAGAGTCCTGGGATCGAGCCCCGCATCGGGCTCTCTGCTCAGCGGGGAGCCTGCTTCCTCCTCTCTCTCTGCCTGCCTCTCTGCCTGCTTGTGATCTCTCTGTCAAATAAATAAATAAAATCTTAAAAAAAAAAAAAAAACAAATAGAGTAGTAAAAGATTATTTACCACTCCGTGGAAAATACCTAAGTATAGTCTATTTGTCTTGCACCAGAAAATGGATTTCTGCTATAGTCCTCTTCATTTGGCTATCAACTATATATATTGCCTCAATACCAAAAACTTGAAAGTAGTTTTACAGGCAAGGCACGTACATGGTTTATTTCGTTTAAAAAGAAAAACAAAATTAAGTAATTTTCGACTGTGTGTAAAATGTGTCTTGTGTCATTTTGACAATATGCTAAAACAACTCAATGAGTAATAATATAATTTGTCTAAAACACTAAGGCTCCTCTCTTTTAGATACAAATAATTAATTGTATTCCATTTAGATTATAAACAATGTGATTTAAGATTTGGGCCTTTAGATTCACATTATTAATGTCTTGTTTGTAATATATAATACTTTCCATCAGATTGGTGATTAAAAATTTATGTGGGTAGATAGATGGATAGAAAGATAAGCATACAGTAGGGTTTCTGGTCCCATTTCTAACATGGGAATATATCATAACAGGCCTGGACTTATGGGTGTTTGGACCTCAAAGTTTCACATAGATAAACAGTGTTTTTTTAAGAGTAAATGAAGCCTGCATGGAAGAGATCAGTCAACAAGCGCCTGGAGATAGGAGTCAACATGATAGAATAGTTCTGAGTACTTTTAAGAAAGGGGTTATAGGAACAAAATCTAAAGATGATGTTTAACCAGGAAAGGAAGGAAGGAAGGAAGGAAGGAAGGAAAGAAGGAAGGAAGGAAGGAAGGAAGGAAGGAAGGAAGGAAGGAAGGAAGAAACTTGTGTGTTTGTGTCATGAGAATATGCAGTAGGGAAATTGAGAAGTATGAAAGGCATAGGGACATTTCTAAAATTTTTGCATAGAATGGAAAGAACAGGCTATGTCATTTAGGTTCCTCCAAGCTTCAGTCTTCATTTTTTTTTTTTTTTTAGTCTTCCTTAACAAGGACAGAAGCAGCAGTGGAAGTGGCAAGGCCAGGTGTCAAATGTTTTTGTCAGTAGCAGACATCATACAGGGGGCCCAAAGGGAAGACAGATAAGAAAAATGAAAACAGTATTTGTAATTATGCATGAAACTCCTTAAAGAACCATAAAAATGATTGGGGAGAGAAGCCCTTTGAATAGGAATTCAGTTTCTAGGTTAAATAGGTAGAAGTCAAGATACAGTTAAATCGGATCTATTATTGATAATTTAATTTCATATCTAAACGTAGCTTTGTGAGGCCTATGCAAACACACAGATATACATGTATAACACTAAATGAATAGAATTATACATCTAAATGTATTATACACACACATAAATACACACACTCACACTCACACTCCATTACTATGTGTGTATGAAAAATGCATTTGGATGTGTTAATCCATTCATTTCATGATAATTATAACAATGATGGCAATGAAGAATACTAAAAACTATGAACGAACACAAATTTATCTGCTAATTCAAGGGTACATTTCTTTAGAGTGGATCTATTAGTTTTCTAGGGCTGCTGTATTAAAGTACCACAGACTGGGTCACTTGGATAACAAAAAATTATTTTCTCATGGTTCCGGAAACTAGAAATCTGACATCCAGTTTTGTCAGGGTGAGTTACTAAGGAAAAGATCTATTACTTACTTATCTTTTGCTTATATTTTCTTTGGCCATCTTTGCTTTGTGCCTTTGCTTATCTTTTGTTTGGCCATTTCTTCTTTGTGTCTTCAGGTAGTATTTTTTTTCCTGTATGTGTCAAAGTTCAAATTTCCTCTTCTTATAAGGACAGACAAGGACCGGCGTATGGAATAAGGGGGCCTCCCTAATCACCTCGTTTTTAAATTAGCTACTTCTGTAAAGATCCTATCTCCAAAATACAGGTAATGAGGTACTGAGGGTTAGGACTTCAATATATGAATTTTGCTGGGGGGGGAGGGGGCACAATTCAGCCCATAGCAGTGAATTACTATTTCTATCCTCTAAATGAGAACAATGAACCCATTTTATTAAAAAAAAAAATTCTGATGTCTTTTTTGCCAATGTTGATCCTTTATTTCAGAATGTATTGATTTTATTTGTTTGGTAGGGTAGGGATGGGAGAAAGGAAAATCACTTGTCAGAGTGCTTTTTTTTACCACTTCTTCTTAAATAAGAGATTTGTTCTTTTCCTGTTTGTTGAATCTATAAATCTGTATCTTCATTCAGTCTTTTATGGTGTGATAAATAAATGTGACCTGTGAATGTCCTCTTAACATTATTCATATTTCCACATATTTTTCTTTTTATGTTCAGAGAAGAAACACCTTGCATAAACAGAATCTTAGAAAAATGCCTTTCAGGGGCACCTGGGTGACTTAATTGGTTAGGCATCTGACTCTTGATTTTAGTTTGGGTCTTGATCTCAGGGTCTTGATCTTGAAATCTTGAGTTCAGGCCCCGTGTGGGGCTCTGTGCTGATTGTGGAGGTTATTTAAAAAAAAGAAGAAGAAGAAGCAGAAGAAGAGGAAGAAGAAAAGAAAAAGAAAAATGCCTTTCAAGACAGCAGACTGGTTGCTTTTGCTTGTCTTGCTCAAAGTCTCATGTAGTTCACAGCAATAGTGCTGGCTTTTTATAAGCAGTTTAAATATGAAACAAGGCAACTGTCGGTGGCTCAAAGAGCATGTAGTCTGTTTTTAACTACAAATGAGATGCCCAGAAAAAACCTATCTATGCACTCAGGCTGCCATGTATGGTGGCTGGTTCATGACTTTACCACCAGAAGCCTTGTATTTGGGAAATTGGCTTCCCAGAATACTGATGAGAGCAATATTGAAGAAAATTTGAGTATTTTTTTTATGCAATGGGATATAAATTTTCTTTGATATTTTGAGGATAAAAACTTGAAAAGACAGCAGCTATATAGAAGTATATTTTACATAAGCTTTCATTATTTTCAAACTAGTTTTCTTATCTGCTGCTGATTAAAAATGAGTTAAATCTTAAAAAGCCATATATAAAATAGTTTAATTGGGATTAAAGAAAAATGCTGAATGTCTTAATTAAGTTCAGGCTCTACTATTTACTCATTTCGTGAACCTGATGGCTTACTTTTCCTCTGTGTCCAAGATTTATTTTTATTTTTATTTTCCAAACATAAATGGGGCTAAATGATTTGAAGTTCTTTTGCAGTCTAATAAAATGTTCTTATTCAGGATTTCTAATATCTCTATTAGGAATGATACACTAAACAAAGACAACTATAAAATATAAATAAACTGATTAAAGCTCATAAATTACTCTATTGATTCAGTGATCCTAAGAGTTATCTCCTTTCCTGTGCAGGGTAGATAGAGAAGGCTATCAACACTGAGAGTTCATCTGAAAATTTGTAGTCATTAAACATTTTTCAATTTGTGAACTATAGCCCAGCATCAATATTCAAAAGGCTGTAGAGAAAAAAACAAAAACAAACAAACCAAAAAAACTTCATTACTGCTCTCACTTTGTAGAAAAGGAAATCATTATTATGTTCTGCAATGGCTCAGCAAGAACACATTACTCCATTTCACCCACTTCTGGGATCTGGGAATTCTGAGGTGCTTTTCTTGTATTGCAATAAGAGAAGAGTGAATATTTGAATACACTCTTGACCATAAATTTTTGGGTGTCCTATTCTTTATAGCAACCAAATATGATCCTTAAAAGGTGGTAATGTTTGAGACCACTATTCATAAGGTTGATGTGTTATAGGATGATTATCATTTTCTCCAAAAATATACTACTCTTATAATCATTAGAGATCAGGTACTGAATAAACAGATGGTCTGGTGTGACATAACCATTATTGAGATAAAAGCAAAGTGTAAAAGTTTTAAATGTTCATACTTCAAAATAGAAAAATAAACCATTAAATTTTTGATCTCATGACAATTCTCTGTCTCTTTCTCTGTCGCTCTCTGTCTCTGTCATCCTGTTATATTTTTTTTTAATCCAGAATTAAAGTCATAAGATGTCATCTTTCCAAACTATCACATTTCTAAGCAGAATGGTTAGTAGTTGAAAATAGATTCACCTCACCAACTGTGTGACCTTGGCAAGTTTTAGAATTTTAAAATAGGGAAAATACTAACACTTCCCTAATAATATGGTTGCAAAAACTGAAAGAGTTAATATGTGTGAAATGTTTAAAATAGATTTTAACACTGTTTTTATTCACAATAATTAGTGATGTGACAAAAATAATGATTATGATGATTTTTTTTTAAAGATTTTCTTTATTTCAGAGAAAGAGAGAATGAGCAGTGGGGAGGGGCAAAGGAGAAGAGAGAGAGAGAGAGAAGCAGACTGACTCCCTGCTGAGCAGAAAACCCAATGCAGGACTCAGTCCCAGGACCTGGAGATCATGACCTGAGTAAAGGCAGACCCTTAACCTACTGAGCCACCCTGACACCCTGATGATTCATTTTTTGACATAAATCAGGTACCTTATATTTACAAAATATTTTTCAGTATTAAGTTTCTTATTATAGTTTTTTTTTTCTTCTTTCCTAAACAATGCTTCAGGCAAAAAGAATAAATCCCCTATAGAAAGTTCTGATATATTCCTGATATAGAAGGGCCCCTAATAGCCTCTTTGCCTTGATCACCAGCACATCACTTTCTTCAAGCGGTGGGGAGGTAAAATCCCCATTTACTGGGGAGTGGTGGGGTGGGGAGCATTTACTTTTTAACAAATTAGTAATATGAGCTATTACACTTGAAGTTACTTCTTTGGGGTCTGAAATTATTTTTAAAATTGAGGAATTTTTCTGACATTGCATTTGGTTGTAAATAGGCTTCATCTCCTGGTGACTTACTCCAGGACATTCACTTCAATGTTCCTGAAACAAACTTTCTGCCTCAGAATTCATCTCTACTGTTTTCCTTGGGAACCCCTGTTTACTGAAGGGACTATAAGCCTAGCAGGGCAGGCAATGTCTTTGGAAGAATAGTTAAATAAGGGGCGCCTGGGTGAAGTGGGTTAAAGCCTCTGCCTTTGGCTCGGGTCCTGGTCTCAGGGTCCTGGGATAGAGCCCCATGTCGGGCTCTCTGCTCAGCGGGGAGCCTGCTTCCTCCTCTCTCTCTGCCTGACTCTCTGCCTACTTGTGATCTCTCTGTGTCAAATAAATAAATAAAATCTTAAAAAAAAAAAAAGAATAGTTAAATAAGAAGTAGTCAAATAGTTTATATTCCAAAACCTTTTAGTATAACCTTGTTAGTATATGTTTTTAAAGCATAAATTAATGAAACATAAATATTGCTTTTTTTGGAAGCATAAATATTGTAGTGACAGATGATACTTATTTTGTGATATTTCTCATCATCCTATGATATACCATTGTACATTTTACAATTGCTGGCATTTTTTTTCTCTATATGTATATGAATAGAGGAGGTTGTTTGAACCTTGAAGACAATGAATATTTTTCTTGCAAGGACTTTTAAAAACTAAATATCTTATTGTAAAATATTTTTAAAACTGCTCAGTAAATAGTAGGAACTTAGCAAATAGTAAAATTCAATTAATGTTAGTTGTCAAATAATCATTATTGTTACTATATTATTATTAAAATTCTGTGTCTATTATACCTGAACTTACACTTAACTTTATGTTTCAGCTTCAACTGAGCAACAAAAGATGACTGTTTCATTACAGGACATTTTATTTTTTTCTACATACCTTCCATGATGATCTCTTAGAAATAAAGAAGTGTGAGAAGTGATACTATTTGAGCTTTTTAGTTGTTGAAGTGAAGTTACTGGATGTTTCTACTTCAATTGCTATAACAAAGATACAACTTCACAAAAGAGTACACCCTTACCAGTACAAAGAGTCTGTTAGATAAAGGAGCATAAAACATTTTAAGGGAGGAGATTGGAGCAAAGTGATTCAGTGTTTTTTTATTCTTCTGAGTTCCTGCAGTTGAATGCTGCAGTAATTTAAGGTGAGGCCAACCAAAGAAGTTTTACAGTACAGAAATGTCGTCTTGTTTGTGTCCAGCCCATCACTCATCCACTTTACTACTTGCCAGCAAAGCTAGCATACGACTTCCTGACTGCTCGGTTATAAATTGCTTGCGTGTACCATTGTGCATCTCGCAATTGCTGGCATGGTGGCTGTAGTTTTAAAGAGGTAGCTCTCCTCTTGAATACTCAATACTCCAAACAGCCTTTTTGTTTCCATTTTTGACTTTTTCCATCCATTCTTCATATAACTGCCAGCATCTTTTCAAACATAAATCAGATTTTGTCACTTTAGTTAAAACACTCCAGTGGTTTTCCGTTGTACAGGGAAGAAATTCAAAACTCCTTACCGTGGCTTACAAGGACCTTGTGTCCTCGCGGCAGATCTGTGTGACCTCATCTCAGTGCTGTCTCGGCATCCATCACGGACTGCTGCACCAGCCGGCTTCTCTCTGTTCCTCCAGCCTCTGTGGCTCACCTGCCTCAGAGGTGTTGAACCAGCCTCTGCCCCTCCCTGCAACACTCTTCCACATGATTTTCTTATGTGTGGCACCTTATCATCATTAAACAGTCTGTTCAAATGCGACTTTCATAAACATGTCTTCTCTAGACTAGAAAAATCTGAAGTAGCTTGTACATCCCTGTAATTTTCTACCACAGTTCTTAATTGTTCCTACAAAGTAGCATCGCCTGGGTAATTTAAAAACAACAACAACAAAAAGCCTATCCCTGGGCCCACGTCCCAGACACATTAAATTTAAAAATGCGACGATGAAGTCAGAGCCTCATTATTAAAAAAAAAAAAAAAAAATTTCTCCATGTGATTTTAATATGCAGCTAGAATGGGCAACCACTGCTGTAGTATATCATTTGTTTAATTTTTTTTTCTATCAGGAATTACCTTTTCGATTTGCTTGCATATGGTCACTTTTTTCCCATTAAAGTATAAGATTCATGAGTGCAGGCACATATTTATCTTATTTTTGTATCCCTAGCATGTAGAGAAATGATTCTTAACATTACCATTTATTGAATGAATTCATCATATTTGTAATCACCATTCATCAATATTGTAATCACCATTACAACTCATGATTAAATTTCTATTCATTTTAAAGTATACTGTTTATCAATATTTTATCAAACTGCATGAAAACACAGTAGGTTGTTCATTTTCCTGCTTTGACATTTACATATGATGAAAATTAAAATAGCTGAAAACTGAGTGTAACTGATAAATTCTTGACTTTCTGACCATTTCTTCTCTTTGGAGAAATAGAAATTGTTGAGAGAAAGTGAAGATTTTTTTTTTTTCTTTTCCAAAGAGAAGCGTGAAATAGACGAAAATTTTGATAAAAATCTCACATCAGGTTTGGGACCGACTAAAATGGAAAGGAGAATCTCATATTAATCAGACATTTTACATTTTTGGAAAATAGATATCAAAATATTCAGGGATGCCTGGGTAGCTCAGTTGGTTAAGCATCTGACTCTTGATTTTGGCTCAGGTCCTTAGCTCAGGGCATGGGATCGAGCCCCATATTGGCCTGTCCTCAGTTGGGAGTTTACTTGAGATTCTTTATTTCCTTCTCTTTCTGCCCCTCCCCCATCTCAAATACATAAATAGATCTTTAAAAAATTTCAGAGAACCAGTATCAACAAAATTCCTACAACTAACAAATAGATAACATAGGAGGTGGAATACAAAAAATAAATTTACACTGTATTTTCGCTAATAAATTCAACAAGAAAAGCAGGAGGGACATATAATTATTTGGTTTATTTTTAGTAATTTGCATGCAATATCATGACCAGAGGAGTAACCTAAACTTATTGATTACTTCCAAAATACACATCCAAATATGTACTTCGTGGAACACCTTCAAATGTGGTTTGAGAAAGTAGAAGTACTAACTCAGTGGTCGGGGAACGATGTGTTACGTTATAGACTACACAAAATGTTCTTTACACATAATTCACCTATTGCTTTCATCTTCTTTACCATATAAGATGAAAGAATGGGAATATGGACCAAAGCATTTTAAATATATGGTAAGCTAGTATAAGTGATTGCATATTTTTGTGTCCTAATGAATGAAAATTGGATTTTGCTAGTTTAAGGAAGGGACTCTTAATGTCATTGAGAAAGTACAACAAATTAAGGGTTCCAGAAATCTGGGGATTGGAAATCAGATCTGATTCTGATTATCTAAAATGTTCTATAAACTTAAGAAATATTACTGATTTCCATCCAAATTTGAAAATAACTATGAAGCAGATTGTGACTATTTGAAAAAGAAATATATGATCTAATTTTCCAACTCAACAACTCTGTTAGATTTTGCATGCTACTATGCAAGGATTAAAAATCATTAAATTGTATTTTATTTTTCTTTGCGCCTTGAAAAATACCGCTGACATAAAATCATTGTTTTACCATCATTTGCAATTGTGACTTTAACTATAGCACTAACCCTTCAAATTTTATTATTATGGTTCCTAAAAAGGAATTGGACTACAATAACTGGAAGTTCAGAAGTTGCTATTTTGAAAATCAATCCCATATTATGTATTTTAAGAAAAATAAAGAAAATAAATTTATCTGAAGTTCAAATTATCAATTAAAATGTATTTAAAAATCTTTAAAAAAAATGTGATGATCCCACCAATTGACACTTGAGAGATACACATTTATTACTATAGCAGATATGTAGTTTATAATACACGTCTTCATCTTTCTCATTTATAGTGTGTGTGTGCATGTGTGTAGAAGTGCATACATGAGCATGTGTGTGCCTCTTTCATATACATAAAAATTATGGATTGGGGGATAGGCATTTTATTAATTTCTATGCTATTTATCAACACTGAATTAATGCATTGCTTTCAGTGGGACTGAAGATGCACTTATTTTCAAGAAATCTCAAATATTTTTAATTTAATTGAAGGATCATTGGCTGAGCTACCACAATTGGCCTAATCCTGTGTTTGTTGGCACTGTTACAGATATAAGGGAGAAGAGAAATCAATGTCTGTATAGCACGTAACTGAAGGCATCTTTCAGGGATCTGAGTTGCAAACATGGACCAATACATGATATTTGTGAATGCAAACAGAAAGCAGGAAAGTATTTCCCGATCCCCCTCCCATAATGTTTCTGGGGTTATCTCTTATGTGTTCAGCTCTTTCTTCTCCTCTGTAGAACCTGGTCATATTTTGCTTTATATATTTTATGATGGTTTGATTAATGCAATCAGCTTTAAAAATTAAACTCTTCCATTTCAAGAATGACTATTTTATTTGCTATTTCTTAACTCAAACAAATGGATATTAAATAAATTTTTTCTATAGATGATAAATATTGGTACCACTTTTGACAATGAGAATATTCAGAAGTATTTTGTTGAGTAAATCCTTATGAATTTTTTTTAATAAAATTTATTTAACAGAGAGAGGGAGAGAGAGAGAGAGATCACAAGTAGGCAGAGAGGCAGGCAGAGGGGGGGGGAGCAGGCTCCCCGCCAAGCAGAGAGCCCGATGTGGGGCTCGATCCCAGGACCCTGGGATCATGACCCCAGCTGAAGGCAGAGGCTTTAAACCACTGAGCCACCTGGGTGCCCCATGAATTTTTTTAATATGAAAATTTTAAGGTAAAATATATATGCATAAATCTATATATTTATATATGTATATCTTACTATACACACACACACACACACACACACACACACACATTTGACATGCCAAAATCAGATGCAGAACAATGAATATATAACATGTTCTAATTAACTTCTAATTTGAATTAAATATATATATATATTAATAATAGATATTCTTAGTGTTACAGACATGAAAAACTAATGCAATCAATATGATCAATATAGTTTCTGTGAACATCAGATGAATTAATTCATATAAAGAGCTTAGAACAACATCATTATAATCATAATGATATTTTTCTATGAAAACATGCAATTCCATGACAATTACAATCTTATAAAGTAAATTCAATCTTTTCCATTCCTTTGGGCTTCACAGAAATGTAACTTTGACTAATGTGATAAAATAGCTTTGTGGCTTTGTGTAGCTTGACCACCTGGAGAGCAGAATATTGATTCTATAATTAACTGTGACCTGCAAACTGCAGCCACCAAAATTAGTTTTTTAAAAATAATTTCCCCCTTCTGAGAGTTTACATGGAATACAGTTGTAAGAAGAAGATTTTTAAAGTGCAATATACATTAAAGTTTAAATCATTATGATTGTGATTTTCTATAAATCATTGCTGATATATTTACATAAAAAAACACAATGGTACAGAACAAGTTGGATGAAAGAATCCTGTTAAAATATTTGTGACGTGAGATTCCAAGCCCTGTAGATCTCTAGCTTTCACATCTTTAAATTTATAATTTATAAATTATTAATATATTTTAAATACCATAGTCAACCCATATTGAAATTTAGAAAAATAAGGTGAAATACCAATTTTCAATTTAAAATATGTACTTGTAAGTTAGAAAATTGCAAGTGAGAAAATGGGGCTTGTTTTGTCATCATCATTAATAAAGGATATGTTTACTGTAGCTTGCCAAGCCTCTGCTTACATTTTATATTTGTTAATAATAATCACATCTCTAATTTTTAAGGATACATATGTACTTATTACTATATATATAGTATATAAGTGTGTGTGTGTATACACATATGCTTGTAAGTGCAGATCTATTTAGACATCACTAGTTTTTAAAAAATATATATTTTAGGGGCCCCAGGTGACTCAGTAGGTTGAGTGTCCAGCTCCTGGTTTCACCTCAGGTCATGATCTCAGGGTCATGAGATAGGACTCCACCCTCAACACAGGGTTGGCTTAAGTTTCTCTCTCGCTCTCCCTCTGCCCCTCCCTCCTGCATTAGTGCTCTCTCTCTCCCTCTAAAATAAATAAATCTTTTAAAAAAACTTAAAAATAAAAAATACTTTAAAAATCATGTTCATTATACCAAGTAATTCATGTTGTCATTTAAATTAACTTTATACAGTTCAAAATATAATTATATTTACATTATAAAATTTCTAAACTGTAAAAAATGGTAAAAACAAATGTTCATATTGAAAGGAAGTTTTCTGTTTCTGCAGGCACTAGCCCCATAGACAACCATTATAAACAGTTTCTTAGGCACCCATACATAAATAACATATTAATATTTATGCATACATACTATTTTTTTCCAAAAATGAGACTTTGCTATACAGCTTTCAATTTCACTTAATATTCTTAATGACTGATCATTAATAATAAAATAAGACTTCCTTTTCTTCTTTTAATTGTGTGTCTTGGGTCAGGACCCCTAAAAATAGTTCCTGAGATAAGGATTCTTATTCGAGAGCATTATTAGAAGAATGCTATCAGGAGAAAACTTTAAGAAAATAAAAGAACCAGGATAAGTCTGAGAAGAAGCAAGCCCAGATACACTTCAGCTGAAGTCTATCCTCAGCCTGATTTCATGGGGAGTTCTGTGGTATGAATGGTGTCACAGTATTGTTTCATCTTGAAGCAAAGGGGCCTGATTTTGTAAGGCTATATCAGTAACTAATTGCCAACAAGTGTCCTTGTAACTCCCAGATGGAACTATAATCTCCCAGGTGAGGTGATTAGAGCTACTGAAGTCATTTCCCTGGAAACATTGTAAACTGTTGTGAACTGTAAACTTCTAGCTGCCCAAACTCACAGACCTGGAAGATGAGTTAATCTGGTTGTGAAGGGATCTGGGCAAGGCACCAAAAGAATATGCTACTGGTGGTGTGATATCGATCACAGAATACAGAATTATGCTTTAACTATTTTTTCTTGAGATTTCTTTTTGGTTGTTTCCCTTCTTAGTAACTACAGTGTTGTTACTAATATTTTTGCGCAGTGATTCCCTGCATGTTGTATTTTGATAGATATTGCCAGATTATCCCCAAAAGGAGTTCATATTCTTCATGTCTTCATTAACTATGTGAATTAAGTTTTTCATCCTTAATTATCTTGATAGGAAAAGTAGTATCTCAGTTTAGTTTTATTTTGAAATTTTTTTAAATTATACAGAATGTTTAGCATATTTTCATATATGAAAGCAATTTGTATATTGTTTTGTGAATAAATTATTCCTCTCTTTATTTATTTAGTTCTCTTTTAAGAACTATACATATATGTTAAGAAAATTATTTTAAGATGTTTACTCATATGTCATTCCAATTTTATCTTTTGAAATTTTTAAAATTTTTACTGTACAGACATATTTAATTTTATGAAGTTAAATTTATTTACCTTTTGTAGCACCTGAACTTTCTATCTTATTTAGAAAGTTCCCCTTACTTCACAAATAAATGCTTTTAAAATCCACATATTTTCTTCCATATCCATTAAAATGTCTCCTTTTTTTGAGGTAAAAATTTCTTTCCTTTAATTTCAGACAAAATTAAATTTGGTATATTTAAAAATTCAATTTTAAAATATTTTGTTGTTAAGTCTATTGTTTAATTGATATTTTATGACTATGGTTTTTGTAATACATAAATAATGGCTTAACTACCTAAGACCATACAAGGCACATGGGATTTAAGATGCATAAATAAAGACCATTTTCACAAGTAGATGAATTTGTTGAGGCAGGTTATAAATAAAAATCAGCGTTAATAATAAAGAGTATTAAAAATAAAGTATTATGAAGAAAAACAACTCTATTTAAAACATAGAAATTGTCTTGGGGCGCCTGGGTGGCTCAGTGGGTTAAAGCCTCTGCTTTCGGCTTAGGTCATGATCCCAGGGTCCTGGTGATGAGGGAGCAGGAGGCTGGCTGAGGACAAAGCAAAAGCTGGCACCTTGCACCCCCTCTCCACCCACTCCCCTCAGTAATATGTTTGACATTTCTCAGGCACCTCTGGCTGCCCTAAAAGAAAAACAAATAGTTAACTTGCAGAGATCACAGTCCTGCAAGACAGGAGTCTCCCTTGGTTTACCAATGTCCTAGAGATTTACAACAAATAAGCTATCTAACAATAGCACAATTTCCAGAGGCAAATAACTCAGTTCCTCAAGCCCTAAATAAAGTTAAATTTCTTCTAAACCCAAATCTCACTAACAAGGACACTTGATAGGAGAAATGTGAAACTTTATCTCTAGATCTCCAAGATAGTGTCGAGAATCATTCCCAAGCATATGGCCCACTGATATACATCTAAAGGGTCTCACAAGAAGATTTTTACTACTAGTAATGAATAACCTTTCTCCCAACAATAGCTAGCTCCTCAAGATCCTGGAGACCTTGCTTCCAAAATTCCTTAGAGACTAACATCATCCTCTTTGTCCTCACCTACCCAACTCCTGTGTATATAATCAGCCACTCCTCAGGATAATGGCACAGCATCTCCGTCTGCCCACGGGTCCTGTCCCCATGCTCTAATAAACCACCTTTTTGCACCAATGATGTCTTAAGAATTCTTAGCCGTCGGCTCCGAACCTCACCCCACCGAACCTCACCTAGGTTCAAGAACTTCATCACCGGGATCGAGCCCCACAACGCCCTTTCTGCTCAGCAGGGAGCCTGCTTCCCCCTCTCTCTCTGCCTGCCTCTCTGCCTACTTGTGATTTCTCTCTGTCAAACAAATAAATAAAAAATCTTAAAAAAAAAAACATAGAAATTGTCTTAAAAGGCAAATGCATTGAGGTGCTTTGATGGCTCAGTTGGTTAAGAGTCAGCTTTCAGCTTTGGTTATGATCCCAGGGTCCTGGGATCAAGCCCCATGTCAGGCTTCCTGATCAGTGGGAAGTCTTTTTCTCCCTCTCCCACCTCCCCTGCTTGTGTTCTCCCTCTGTGTCAAATAAATAAATAAAATCTTAAAAAAAAAAAAAAAAGCAAACTCATTGATTGTTTTGGCTTTAAAAGCTGAAATACCTTGAATAATAAAGTTCTTTCACATAAGAGTAATTTTTAGCTTATAAAACTTTATCATAGCTAATACGAAGTTTATGGCATACCAGAAATTCTTTAAACTATTTAATTTGCTTCGTTGTTCATAATTTGTTTAGTTTTGTCTATAGGGTAATTTCTAATTCTATTAAGAGCTTATAATGTAATCTTAGGATAATTCATTTACTTACAATGCTATTGACTGGATCAATTCCAATAATATTTCCTCTGTTTATATGTATAGCCATTAGGTTCAGTAATTGTTTAGACTTTGTAAAATGTCTTATACATGAAAACAAAAAGAGAGGCCACTAGTAGTAATAGAATTTGATTTTTTTTAACAAATTTCAGACATTTTAAAAACATTTTAAGTATTTATAGGGGCCTATAACTATATGTTTGAATTAAATAATGATCATAGTGTTAAAATAATGCCAGTGTTTTAAAAAGAGGATAATTTTCAGAATGGATATCTAGACTAACTTCTTAGCTTAACTTCTTTCATAAATCACTTTAACCAATTCATAACTAATGTTAAAATATAAATATTGCAAATAAATTTTAACCATCATATGGATCTTTGTGATAATTGAGTAATGTGGTTACTATTTTTTATTCTATTACTTCCAAATTCTTCCTACGAATATATGTGAAAGGCTTAATTTTTTTAAAAGAACAAAATCCAAAAAGGGTCTTAATGATTTAGATTTGTGAATAAATTTGGATTCTGTTGATTTTTAAAATAAAAGAGGAACACAGATAATGTCCATATTATTTTGAAAATGAATCATTATTTTTCATGTTTTGGTCACAGAGATAATTCCTTTCTGAGCATTGACTCCTTGACAAAGTTAAGCATTTCTGCTTATAAGCTGTTTATTTGTTAGTAAATTTTCTAAGTGGGCACAGTTCTCAGGAGAGTTTATGGTCAGAATGGAACAAGGTTAATGTGCCCTGGAGCCAGGCCTGGGAAGTGGCAACAATGTTTGCAAAAGCAGGCAGATACTGAATCAGGTCAACTCAAGATCTCTCAAAGAACGGATATAGTGAGGGCAGCACCTAGTAGACAGGGTTTTTACATCAACATCAATGTTGAGGAATCAGATAAATAGTTGAATTTGGAATGATTCAGAAAGGGTTTCATATGCCAGTATATCTCATAGAGTGTGTAGCACTGGTAAGAAAGAAGAAAAAATGATGAGATGTTTCAGTGATTAAATCATGAGGTTGACAGCGATGCATATGAAGAAATGGAACTTAGGAAAATATGACTTTAGATAATCTGAGTACTTAAAGAATCTAGGTAGCTGCTTTTAGAACAGATAATAAGAAAATATTATAAACAGAATTAAATTTTTTATTTATCCTATGTGTTTTTTGTGCCTTTTATGAAGAAAGAAGTCATTATCCACACTTGGTTTACCTAAATATTGCAGATGTAGATAAAGGAAAACATCTAGAGAAAGGTTATCAACGTTCTAAAAATTTTACCCGCAGGTAGAGATTTTAACCATAGTTGTTGAGCTTAGCTTATAATATGTATATGAAGACTGGTACTATTATAAAATGTGAAATGTTGTAATTGTTTCCATTCTGAAGCCTATACCAAATTTAAATTAGTGCTACTTATTCTGGTAAATAAAAATGGTACCCTGTTTTAAAGTGTTAATCTTTTATAGCATTTTCTGAAGTAAAAGTCATGGTTATTTCTTACTAAAAATGGCCATTAAAATCCTTTTCCCATGTATTTTCTCATTAGCTAAATAATAAAAAAATATAATGGGTGTCTCTTGATTTTTCTTCATACAGTTTGGTACTATAGAGTGAAGAAATTTAATAGCAATTTTACTTGTGCCCTCATTATTGGTATGCTGTAGTCATTTTCTACTTTTCAATGACTTTGAAAATGATCTTGTACAGTAGTGGCTTCTTATTATCCAGAAAGGTACTAGGAATAGGTGTAATCTCATTATACCCACAACCACTCAGTAGAAAAATATGTAATATTCATGTGAATATCTGTGAGGTAGTAGGGTATGGCTGAATAGCTTCATTTTCTCTGCTATACGATGGTACAATTACATTTATTTTTTTAAATGACAAACTCATAAAATTATACAGTGACAATCAGCACAAATGCAGAGTTGCCATTTGCGTAGGAGAAATGGGTTACAGGATAAACCTCTAATTTAGCTAATGGAATTTTGAAATAGGGCTTATAACCAAAGTGAAATCAGACACAATAGTCTTAGTTGACTCTATTTTATAATCACTTACATTTTTATTGCTAATTCACCTAATTGAAGTCAGGAGTAAATACACCATTAGCTCTGGATAACTTAGGTTAGGGTTGAATTTTACTGTTACAAAGGATGTGTAAATGTCCAAAGGAAAGATGCACAAATATGCTGAATATTGTTAGCAAAACAAGAAAACAAAGAATTTAAATTGTAAGTCTGTTTCTTAAGTATAACTACAATGCCTTTTTTTTTTTTTAAAGATTTTACTTATTTATTTGAGAGAGAGAGATCACAAGTAGGCAGAGAGGCAGGCAGAGAGAGAGGAAGGGAAGCAGGCTCCCTGCTGAGCAGAGAGCCTGATGTGGGACTCGATCCCAGGACCCTGAGATCATGACCTGAGCCGAAGGCAGCGGCTTAACCCACTGAGCCACCCAGGCACCCATGATGCCTTTTGAGATCACTTGTGACCTTTTAAAATCTATGTTCTAAATAATTTATTTTCTATTGAAGTAATCAACTTGTTTACATAAGAAAATGGATATACAATAAATAATATATTTTTTCTATGATTTGTTAAGCAAGCAAATGTCTGGATGTTGCAGTATTCTAAGTGAGGATTATGATTTAAAAGATTAAAATAAATGTTTCAAAATGAAAAGAAATAGCAGCATGAAATAATCCATTAATTTTGGACAAAAATAATATTGACAATTTAAATAAAACAACAAAAAATTTCAGTTACATTAAATATCAATTAAGATAATGAATTTGTGGGCATCTTCGTGGTCAGTTAAGCAGACAGGTCTTGGTTTTGGCTCAAATCATGATCTCAGGGTCCTGGGATGGAACACTGCATAGGGCTCCATGCTAAGTGGGAAGTCAGCTTGAGGATTCTCTCTCTCCCTCTGCCCCTTCCCAACTTACGCTCTCTCTCTCTCTCTCAAATAAATAGATCTGTAAAATAAATAATGAAATTTGTCCATTATTACCAGATCTTGCTATTTGTCTCTTATTTGCAAAATATTAATTACATAACAGCCACACCAAGAACATGCTAAAAGCGTACAAATACCTTTACAAATCAGAAGCACATGTTCTTTAATTAAATTGTTAAAAACTTCAAATAATTTTATTGATTAACAATAACCAGCAAATGGGATGCCTGGGGGGCTCAATCGGTTAACTCTTTGCCTTCAGCTCAGGTCATGATTCCAGGGTTCTGGATCGAGTCCTGGATTCTTCTTCCTCTGCCTGCGTGGCTCCCCCTACTTGCTCTCTCTGTCTCTCTCTGACAAATAAATAAATAAAATCTTAAAAAAAAAAAAAAAAGCAAAAACAATAACCAGCATTTACTAAGGTTATTATTCCAGGAAGTATATGAAACTCATTTTATAAATTTTCTCATTTCTCATAAACTACTAAAGGAGATGGAGAAATAACTAATATTTCCATTATGCAGATGAAGAAGCCATTGCCTACAGAGGTTCAATAGTCTGCCGGTGCTAGAGAGTATCTAAGGGGTGGCAGTGGTGTTTACACCTACAGGATTAACCGCTTTCCTCCTGTATATTATAATGTGGGCGAGGTCAGGTAAACCTGTCAGTCTTAAGCAAGAGAAAAATGCATTAGGATCACCTTAAAAATGTACATACCTCATTCCTTGTTATTATGCCATTTTTAAATAGGTTATAGGCACAAATGTAAACTGATGTGTTTTGAGTATTCTTTAAAGATGAGGATTGAAATAATTTTGTCATCAAACAAAATTCATTGATTATCTCAGTTATTTTTATTTATTGCTGGGCTAGTTTTGTTTCTTACTGTATCTGATATCTGCTAGGAAAATATGACTATTTATAATAAAGATTTCCTCTAAAAATAACATCACTAATTTCCATCATTATTTTTAGTGTTACTTTTTTATTAGGCCAGGTTCCCATTGCTTAAGGTTAATAGCTACTACTATACATAGATATATATCTAATAATACATATTATGTACAATATAGTTTATATATAATATAAAACACGCATATATTAAGGTAATATGTTTAAATTATGATATAATTATATCAACACATATTACATAAATGAGGATTATTATAGAAGATGAGGCAAAAAGAACAAAATGAACTAGTTCCTTTGAAGTTTAAATATTTACTTAACTACATTCTCCTAACTATTAAATTTTAAAATCTATGTTTGAAAGAGGCAAATAGGCATTGTTTGTGTGGTCCCTGAAACATGAACCAAAAATTATTTCAGAGCACGTTTTTATGTAATAGATTTTATTGATCATCTATTTGCTAGACTATTATAACCCAAACTATATGACAAGCAACTGGAACAATAACCGCAGGACCTGTAAGATAGTATCATTATCCTAACTCTGGGTCCTGGGATCGAGCCCC
Source organism: Lutra lutra (assembly GCF_902655055.1). NCBI lineage: Eukaryota > Metazoa > Chordata > Mammalia > Carnivora > Mustelidae > Lutra > Lutra lutra. The sequence continues at coordinate 158,296,366 of NC_062280.1, forward strand.
GCATCGGGCTCTCTGCTCAGCGGGGAGCCTGCTTCCCTCTCTCTCTGCCTGCCTCTCCGTCTACTTGTGATCTCTCTCTGTCAAATAAATAAATAAAATCTTTAAAAAAAAAAAAAAAAGAACTTGACTCTGCTTCTAGACGATGTTTTCATGATGAAACCCTGCTTCTGGATGATTTCATTTTTCTTCCTCCCATAGAACTGAACCAAAGTTCCCATTTGATTACATTGGTAACATCAAAAAAGTGGCTGAAATTATATCAAATCTGCTTCAATTAAAACATGACCTTCAGGGGCGTCTGGGTGGCTCAGTGGGTTAAGCCTCTACCTTTGGCTCAGGTCATGATCCCAGGGTCCTGGGATCAAGCCCCCCATCAGGCTCTCTGCTCAGCAAGCAGCCTGCTTTCCTTCCTCTCTCTTTCTGCCTGCCTCTCTGCCTACTTGTGATCTCTCTCTATTGAATCAATAAATAACATCTGTTAAAAAAAAAACAAAAAAAACACATGACCTTCATAAATATCAGGCAAATGACTATAATAAATTTTCTGTTTTACGCTATATTCACAGAATGATATTCTGAATGATGAAGTAGTATATATGAACAGATGAATGTGGACAAAAGTAATATGAAGGGACAAACACCATTTTATACATCTTAAAGCACTTCCCTTCTAATTTTCAAAGAACAGAAAAACAATGCTTTGTAAAATAAAATGCAAACTATTAGTTAGAATCTCAGAATTTTACATCTGTGAGAAATTCAGTTTTGTGGTTTTATCATTGTATTCTCAGAAACTACCATTTTCATATATTCTAACAGCCAATATTGCTGTTTTAAGCATTTAAAGCAAATAATTGCAGATAAAACATACTGCTTTTGGCAACAGGAAAGGGTAATTATATAAAATAATTCAGTCATGAATGCAAGAAAATGCTCTTTCTTTAATTTTGCAACTCCTGGTTAAATATTAAAACTATGAAATAGGCATTATCTAAATCTCATTTTTTAAAATCTTGGTTATTTAAATAATTCATTCATTTTTGTGTATTTCTTCTCCAATTAATTTTGACTATTTTTATCAGCTTTGTTATTTTCTTATTAAGTAATCAACAAGCAATATTTGAGTCACACCCCTTTATTTTGTGAAAATTTCAGCTTTCCAACATTATTCCATTCTTTTTTTAAAAAATATTTTATTTATTTATTTGACAGAGATAGCAAGAGAGCGCAAGCAGCAGGGGGAGAGGGAGAAGCAGGCAGCCTGACGTGGAGCTCCATCCCAGGACCCTGGGATCATGACCTGAGGTGAAGACAGTCACTTAACCAACTGAGCCACTCAGGTGTCCCAGCACTATTCCATTCTTGATCAGTCTCTGGAATCTCTCTCATTTAATGATCTTGTTCTCTACCAAATAGCAACTACCTGGTATACTTGACAATGTTGAATATACCTGAAACCCTGTGCTTCTGAAAAAAAATGAAAGTTAAAGGAACACCCTCCTTTTCCCCAACACACACACACCCCTTTTGGTGCTCTGGAAAATGACTCAAAGGATTACCCTTCCCTATTTGACTCAGAGAAGACTGGGGATGTCCCCTTTATTTACTTAAAACAGGGCCAGACACAGATTCTTATTCTTTGCTTCATAACTGGTTAGTTTGAACTGCTTTATCTTCACTGATCGATAAAAATAGAATGCTTGTTATCCATACTGTGGTTAAAATTGTCTCCTTCCCTGAACTTTGACCTACCTTTAAATTGGGCCAGCAAACAACCCTTCCTTAAGGGATGATCTCCCCCACCCCCCCCACCCCTGGTGAACCTTACACTCCTCTGTATAAAAGAAAATCTCTTTCTGCCTAACCCTGAAATGCCTGCAAATCTTGTCACAGCTTCTCTCTAGTCTGGTAGTCCCTATATTAAGTATTTCCCTGCCTAACAGTCCCTCTCCAGTGTCTAGCAGTAATTCTTTCAAATAAAGTCTCTCCTTATTAGATCTGCATTTTTTATTTGACATACCCTACAATTTTTATTATTAATGAAATTAAGCATCCACAGCATGTTTCAAGAATCCCAGTCTGTTTTTGTATCTCCTCCCTTTCCAACTCATCTGATTGTCGAGCAGTCCTTGGGCCTCACTAGATTTTAATCGCAGTAATTTTGACTTTTGCGCCTCATTCTTCTCCCGCGTTCTTGTTTCTCCTTAAATACCGTTATTATAACACTTTTTTTTTAAAAACATACCTTCAGCTTACCTGCTGCTCTTTTGTTTATTCATATTCATTTTGCAGTGGTTTAAGTCCATCTCTGTTTAACTGACAGGAGAAAAAAATTCTCTGTCATGCTGACTGTCCTGGCTTTTATTTCTTGATCATTAATTTCAAGTGGGCTTTCAACGTTGCCAAGCAATTTACCTGTATTTTTGTCAAACATCCACTCTAGCACTTTTAAATTACTACTTTATGTTTCTAGTCTTTCCTCAAACTAAGAGTACCACTTCCATATCTGTGCACTCAGATAATAACCTTGCTTCTCATTTCACGAAGAAAATTATCACACTCATAAGATAACTTCCAGAGAAGCTCGCAACACAACATGATACACCTACTAGGATCTGGCCCCGCATTTTGTGCCTTCCTTTCTAACATAAGAAATAAGCTGTTCACAGGCATCTTAAGACCAACTCCCTCAGATGTGCAATACTCTATCTTATCTATCTTCCTTTCTCAAAGACGTTGCCAGGGGGATTTATTTTCTTTCTTGCAATATCAATATCCACTTCTGCAATCCCCACCAGCGTGCAAGCATGCTGTTATTTTTCCCACATTGGAAAAATGTTTAATACAATAAAATATAAAATCTCTCTCTTTACTACTTTAGACTGCATGTTCATTCTCTGCCTTTTTTAATAACAAATTTCTTCCAGCTGTAAGTGTATTCTTACTCTGATTGTTTTCCCATTTCCTTTTTGAAGTCACCCAATCAGAATTTAAGGCTGTAACTTTACCAACATTACTTTTGTTAAGGTTATCAATAACTTTCACCTTTATAAATCTGTTTGTCAGGTCTTGACCTTTCTTTTATTTGACTTAGCAGTATTTCTTGTTATCATTCACTCCCCTTTGGAACACTTTTTTCTTTATTTGGTTTCTAAAATTATACACTTTCCTCTTAATACCATTGAAGTTTATTGGTTTCTGCTTATCCAACACCTTAACATTGGAATACTTTTTTTTTTTTTTTTTAGATTTTATTTGACAGAGAGAGATCACAAGTAGGCAGAGAGGCAGGCAGAGAGAGAGAGAGAGGAGGAAGCAGGCTCCCCGCCTAGCAGAGAGCCCGATGCGGGACTTGATCCCAGGACCCTGAGATCATGACCTGAGCTGAAGGCAGAGGTTTAACCCACTGAGCCACCCAGGCGCCCCAACATTGGAATACTTTAACACTTCATTCTTGAACTTTTCCCCTTCTGTATTTTCATTTACTAACATTTAGTCCAATGGTTTTAAATAAGTATTTTTATACTGATAACTTCCAAGTATGTGTCTATATCCTAGCCTTTTCTGTGAACTCCAAACATTTAATCCCACCACTTACTCAGCATCTTCACTTGGATATATTTCGGATATCTGAGTGTTAATATTTCCATAACTCTTAATTTTATCCTCCAAATGCTCTCAACCTTCCTTATTTGCCATTTTTGTTAATGATAATTATATCTTTCTATTTGTTCAAGCCAAAATCCTGCAAAAGTCTTTGAGTTTGCTGTTTCTCCCACAATTAACATGATACCCACAAAAATTATGCTGGTGCTAGCTTTAACATGTAGCTGAATTTTTTAGAATGTAAATTTTAGAACTCCATGAAGATAGATGGTCTTATAAGATAATAGGAGCTTTGTGTTGAGATTCCAGGAATTATGCTGAGCTAGAAATACACCTGCTCTTCCTTATCAGCTTTCATTGATTGAATGGACCAGCAAGCATTAAGTCCTAAAACCTGAATAATGAGAAACAAGAATGAGAGTGCCCCTGGTGTCTTTCAGAAGCAAATGAAAATATGATAACTAGGAAATAATAGAAGTTAAAGATAATTTTTACAAGTAAGTTTTTCAAATATCCACAATCCAATCCAAGATAAATAAGTACATGAGAAGACCCAACACACACACACACACACCCCACACACATGCATACAAAAATAAAACCAGCAGTAATACTCCTATTAGCACTGTAGATGTTGGGTGATTCAGCATAGACTATAATACCATGTCACTTGCTATAATCAAGAAAATAACCATAAACATGGATTTCAGCATGGAACTAGAAAATGTAAAAGAGGACATGGATTTTTAAAATAAACAAATAGAAATTCTAGAGTGCAAGTTAAAGGCTGCTTAATATGAAAATCAGTTAGAATGAGATGGGTACCAAAAGGATAGGAAATCAAGAAAAGATGATAAGAGATACAGAAAGTTTAGTGTGAAGATCTATTGTTTGATTCTTTAGAGAAACTGAAGATGAACAAAAAAAATAACGAAATAATATCTGATTATTTAACACATAACAAAAGACTACAATCCATAGAAGGAAACTCCAGTATTTCAAACAAGGTAGATCAGAAAGAATCCACAAAGTGGTGGGTATAATAGAGGAAATTGGTAAAAACACAAAAAGGGAAGACCATTTACTTTGAAAGTATCAAGTTTATCAAGCTTTTGGTTAACTATTATATTGCCCTTTTGCTAACAAAATAATGGAATGGTATTTTCTTTATGCTATAAAACAATCATCCAATATGAATTCCAATTAAATTTTTAAAAATGCTCTATAGTATTATAAGTAAAATGAAGATACTTTTACACACACACACACACAAAAAGATGCTTGGAAATTTTTGTAATCAGTACCTCACAAGTAAAGGAACAATAAAGGAATAATAAAAAAAACTTTCTTGAGGTAGAATAACACATCCCAAATGGAAGATGAGAAGAGCAGGAAGAAATGAAGAATTACAAAAGGTAAATATGTGGTTAAACCCAGACATTACTTTCATTTTATCAAATATTAATGGCATGTGTATTTGAATATACAAAGCCATATACACATATATAATCTAAATAAAGCACAATGTCACATAAACATCACATAATTTGAAAGGAAAATAACAGAGTGTCCTATGTTCTATGTGTCCTATAGTTCTTGCATTTTGTGTAATGTCTAAGTACCAATAAAACTTATCTTTGCTAAATCAAGTACCAATAAAACTTATCTTTGCTAAATCAAGGATGCTAATACATACAAAACTACACCAAAAAAGTGAGATTAAGTCCAAAATAACTTCAAAGGAAGGTTAATAATCACAATTATTTAATATTTCAAAGGAAGCAGGAAAACTGATAAATTTTAAGAGATGTGGTGCCATGAAAATTAGGGCAGGATTCAGATTTAGGAAGGATAGCAGGGTCAGATTGGAAGGTGCTCCTGAGGTTCTCTGCGGGCCCAGAAATGTTAGTATTACTTAGATCTGACCAGGTTATTGTTACAAAGGTGTTTAGTTTGTAATTTATTAAGTAGTGCATAGGTGTTTTATACAACGTTTAAAGTTATATTTTACAATTTAGAGCATAAAGATATTAAGGAAAGATCTTTCATACTTTATGACAATATTTCTAGAAATTTTATATTAGTACCTCTATTTTTTTAATATTTTGTCTATTTCTTATTTGAATTTGCTGAAATATAGAGGAACTTATCAACAAGTTATCTGTTGAATTTCCTCACGTTGTTTTATATCATTTTTTTCTGATGATGGTATGGATCTATGACATGCCTGAAATATTAGCAATGCCTAGTAAGTTATTCTATTCAAATTGACTTTCTAGGTACAAGTATATTCTAAATTAAACACAGACAATTCTCATTATTCACAGTAGTTGTGTTCTGTAAAATCACTCCAAACAATAAATTAGTGAATGATAAATGATTGCACTTAGGGGAAATACAGAGTTAAGTTCATGCAAATCTCTGGTCCCATTTTCATCAATTGATCAGTATATAACTTTGTTTTATGTGTGTTTCTGCTCATCTTATTTAAAATATATTGTTGATTCATTAACAGTGAACTCATAGTACTAATATATAACTCATGCTTGAATGAAGCTTATATATATATTCTCTGTAAGGCACATGATAGCATTCTAGTGCTTAGGGAGAGCACATTAGTACTATAGTTAAGAACAATTTTAGGGACACCTGAGTGGCCCAGTTGGTTGTGTCTGCCTTCAGCTCAGGTCATTCATGATCCTGGAGTCCTAGGATGGACCCCCATGTAGGGCTCCCAGCAGGGAGTCGGCTCTCCCTCTGTCCCTCACCCCACTCCGGCTCTCTCTCTCTCTCAAATAAATAATAAAATCTTAAAAAGAAGGATGAGTTTTAAATAATGAAATCACCAACCAAAAACATGAAAATGCAAAAAAGTGGCACTAAGTATACCACACACACACACACCCACCCACCCCCCCCACACACAAATACATGTTTATAGCATGAGGGCTGAAACAAGAAGGCAAAACATCACCTTCTCCAACCTCACCTGGAAAGGCATATATGTGATTCACTTTTTTTTTTTCCAATCCTTTTTTATATTGTTAGGTAAAATTTCCTTTGTCTTTCAAGGTCCTGCTAGCTGGACTAATCAAATTAACAGGAGACAGATTAACAGGAGAAAATCAAATTCAATTTTGTATATACAAGAAGTCCACAGACATGAAATTCCAAAGACAGCCAGTCAACATGAGCACTATATGTCATTATGAACTAATGAAAATGGGGTAGGTGTCTGGGACTTCAAAGGGAAGGGATACAGTTTACAGAAAGATGAAAAAGAGTAAATGTTTGGTAACCAGATGTTTGCTAGGCCATTCAGAAGCAATGGGACACAGAGGACTTTGGTCAAAAGTCCTTGCTAGCTTCTTCCCTATCTTATGTGCTTCATGTTGTAATGTAGTTATTTATGGTGACAGCTTTCTTTATAGAGGAGATCCTCTATCTAAATTCTTTTTAGATAGTTGAGGGGGGAGGAAAAAATCTTTTCCTAAATCTGCTGGGTTTTGATTGTTTTTAACTCAAAATAATTTTCACACTAAACTGGCCCATCTTAGGGCAGCTGGCTTTTGGTCCCTACATTATGCATAAAAAGGAATTGAATTATCTTAAAATTTCAGAATGCCTCTCAATTCAATTTGAATAATTAAAATTGGTTTCTTTTTTATTTTCCTCTGATATTAGGACTTGAATTAATCTGTTAAAAAATATAAAATTAGTGTTACTCTTGGGTCCCCCAGTAATGGGTCCATGATTAAAGGAGCAAGACTAATACAAAGCAAAGGTCAAGCAAAGCTTTATTCCTCGCCAAGCATCAAGAATCAAACCGAGAGTCAAACCGACCGGTTGGGGCCGCCCCTTACAGAGAGGGCAACCCCTCCCTGCCTTACAAACTAATTTTTATAGAGCAAAGGCCATGTGGTTGGGCCTGACCACACACAAGTGGCGAATGAGATTGTAACACACAGAGAAAGCTGCACAGTCATGCTAGGTCACACACAGGTGGCCAATTGAATTACAATTTACCCTATAGTAGCTATTTGAACTAGCTTATCACCTTGGTCACAATTGGTGCCCAAAAGGAGGGGCCCACACTCCTTGGTAGCTAGGGAGACAGTATGCTGCGCTTTACTGATTGGACGTCTGACCCAACTCATTCCTACATTCGGGCTGTTATCTCCACCTGACCTGACTCACCCTTGTATTTGGGCTTTGTTACCTGGGACTGGTTTCCCAGTCTTACTTTTAAGTAAATTCCCCGGTGGGGTCAGGGTCAGTTTAAGTTTTCCTGCACAAACAACAAAATGGCTGTTCAAACGAGGTGGGGCTGATCTGGCTGAATAGGCCCTTACATTACAAACAGAACATTGTAATACTACTGAAATGAAAGATTACAGAGCTAAATATTTTTTCCAGGATATAAATAGCTAGATTACCAGGGAAACATTTTGTGACCACTGACATTTTGTTGTTTGATTCCCTAACATGATCACTGTAGGTTAAAGAGCACATTTTGAAAACGAATAGGCTAATTAGAAAGCATTTAAATTTTAGTTGCTCTGAAATATGCAACTGATATGTTCATTGCCTCTTCCTGTTTTATAATACAATGAGATACTCATTCATCTTCTTAACATAAAGTTTGACAAATTGGAGATGTAATGTTAATCTACAAGTTGAGTAGAAACAGTGATATCTTGTATCTTCATTCTGTATTGCAATATTTTAAATAAGTTACTACCTTGTCAGGATGCTTAGATAGGTGCAAGGCTATATAATTAGGTATGGCTAATGAATTGTTATTTAGGCAAAATGAATTGTTATTTAGAACAGGTAGACAGGTAGAATGATAGAATGAATAGACAGGTAGAATGAATTGTTATTTAGAACATGGATTTGAGGGATAATTGAGGGGCCTACAAATATCTCCTGGAAGAACTTTCCTCTGTGTCCCACTGATAGACTTGAAGGAGAGCAGAATTTGTCACTCCAAAATATGCCATTTTGTCATGAGGATTGTTTTGAGATAAAGGCAATCAAAACCCAGCAGATTCAGGAATAGCTCTCTTCCTCTAGTTCATCTGCTAAATTGGAAAAGGACCTTCTACCAGGAAGGGAGCTATTATCAGAGAGAATGTTTTTACCTAAGAAACTTATCTGCATAATAGGGCAATCTTTGTTTTCCAAACATCTCTTCTACTTCCCAGTGAAAGACCTTCCTTCCCTTTGCATTTCCAGACTCTTAACCCTTCCCGTAGAGCAAGGTGTTATGTAAGTCTGCATTTTTGAGTCTTCATATATATTTATGAGGCTCCTATAGGTACATAATTAAATTTGTTGGTCTTCTATTAATTTGTCTTATTTCATGTTAATTGTTTGACCAGCCAGAGAATTTAGAAGTGCAAAGGGAAAATTTTCCTCCCTGAGAGAGCCATTCCTTTGATTTACCTCTGAATGTCACTGAAAAAATCCTCTAATAAAACGACTGTCTGGGGAGGATAACAAACCCATCCTCAGTAGCTACTTTTAAATCTTTTTAAATATTAGTTTACCATATCAATTACTAGACATCTGCCAAGACTCTAAGAAAAGTGGTATAAAGAGCTTATAGAAAGGTCCAATTGAGCTTTTAAAAGAGCAAAGGTGTTGGAGCCAATGAAATCTTTACTTAGATCCAAAAGCATTCTATAAAAAAGTGTTAATAAGTGAATTTTAAAAAATCACTAACTCCAATATAAATACAAAACTGTACTATTTTATATGCTAAAACAAAAAAATTTAAAAAGCAATAGAAATGTATTGTTCTAAAGCATGAAAGTCATCAGATATACAAGAAAAAAATCTTCAAAAAAGATTTAGACCACTAAACAGAAAACTATAAAGTGTTACTGAGAAAAAGCTTAAGGAGTAACTGAATAAATGCAGGAATATACTATAATTTTAAATCGGAAGAGACACTGAAATGACATAAATTCTCCCCAGACAGATCTCCCCCATCTCAACTCAGTGCACTCATGCAAAGGAGTATGCATATGGTTGTAAGTGTGTATGTGTCCATGTCCAGTCATTTTGTGTAAATTTACAAGATAATTCTAAAACTGGTATGAAAATACATATGAAAAACAAAATCGGAGAATTCACTCTTATATGTAGAGCCTTAATAAAACTACACTAGTAAAGACTCAGTTATTGCTATAAAAGGAGACAAAACAGTGGAACTTAATAGGAAATCCAGAGATCAACTTACACATAGAGAGTAATCTGATTAAGACAGAGATACCATGGAGTTTAGAGAAAGAAGGAACATGGGGTCTTTTTCAGTAAGTGTTGTTGCCCCCCCGTTGGATAAAAATGGAAAATGGTTGAAACATTACACCTATTTTCAGCAATATACATTACATATTTAACTCTAAAAAGTAAAACAATAAAGCTACTAGAAGATTATATAGACCAATATCATTATTATCTTGGAGGAGATACTTTCTGAAAGAAGATATAAAAGAACAAACCATTAAAGAAAGAGAGATAAACTAAGCTTAATTAGAATGGAAAACTTCAGTTCATAAAAAGACAGCTCTTTAGATAGTAAAAAGACAAGGGCGCCTGGGTGGCTCAGTGGGTTAAAGCCTCTGCCTTTGGCTCAGGTCATGATCTCAGGATCCTGGGATAGAGCTCCACATCAGGCTCTCTGCTCAGCGGGGAGCCTGCTTCCCCCTCTCGCTGCCTGCCTCTCTGCCTACTTGTGATCTCTCTCCCTCTGTCAAATAAATAAATTAAAAAAAAATCTTTAAGATAGTAAAAAGACAAGCCATAGAGAGAGAAGCAAGATATTTATCAAAAGTATATTTCATATAGGATTTATAAACAGAAAACATATTTTTTACACTTTAATTAAAAAAAGGCAAACCAAAAAAAAAAAAAAAAAAAACAGACAAAATGTTTGAGTAGATACTTTAAAAAAGAGGGTCCTAATGCTGAATAAGGAGAAGTAAATGTGTTCAACATCACTTATTACCAGGATAATGCAAATTAAAACAAGGTTGAGGGGCTCCTGGGTGGCTCAGTGGGTTAAAGCCTCTGCCTTCAGCTCAGGTCATGATCTAAGGGTCCTGGGATCGAGCCCCACATCAGGCTCTCTGCTCAGCCGGGAACCTGCTTCCCTCTCTCTCTCTGCCTGCCTCTCTGCCTACTTGTGATCTCTCTCTCTCTCTCTGTCAAATAAATAAAATCTTTAAAAAAAAAAAAAAAACAAGGATGAGATCCATTCGCACACTAGAATTACTTTTTTTTTTTTTTTAACTTAAAAAAAACTTCAGGGATGACTGGGTGGCTCAGTTGGTTGAGCGGCTGACTTCGGCTTAGGTCACGATCCCAGCGTCCTGGGATGGAGTCTCACATCAGGCTCCTTGCTCAGTGGGGAGCCTGCTTCTCCCTCTGCCATTCTGTCTGCTTGTGCTCGCTCTCTCTCTCTCTCTGACAAATAAATAAATAAAATCTTAAAAAAAACCCCAAAACTTCAGTGTAGTTAATAAACAGTGTTGTATTTGTTTTAGGTGAACAATATAGTGATTCAATAATTCTATATATTACTTAGTGCTCATCAAGATAAATCTACTCTTAATCCCCTTCACCCATTTCACCCATCCTACCCACCTCCCCTCTGGTAACCATCTGTTTGTTCTCCATAATTAAGAGTCTGCTTTTTTTTTTCCTATATATATCTTCTTTTTCTTTGTTTTGTTTCTTAAATTCCATGTATGAGTAAAATCATATGGTGTTTGCCTTTCTTGATGAGCTTATTTTGCTTATATACTCTTATATACCATTATACTCTCTGGGTCCATCCATGTTGTTGCAAATTGCAAGATTTTATTCTTTTTTTATGGCTGAATAATATTCTTTAGCCATTTACCCATTGATGGGCACTTGGGCTGCTTCCATAATTTGGCTATTGTAAATAATGTTGCAATAAGCATAGGAATTAATGTCCCCTTCATATTAGTGTTTTCATATTTGAGTAAATGCCTAGTTGTGTTATTACTAGATCATAGGATGGTTCTATTTTTAATTTTTAGAGGAACCTGCATAACTCTCTTCTTCCATGGTGGCTACACCAGTTTGCATTCCTGTAAACAGTGCATGCAGGCTCCCTTTCTTTCCACATCCTCATCAACACTGATTGCTTTTTGAGTTTTTGATTTTGCAGAATGGCTAAAATCTTTTAAAATATTCAGGCTGCTGAATGTTGGCAAGAATGTGACATACCCGGAAATCTCATATGCTGCTGGCAGGGAAAAAAAAAATGACCCAACACGTTTGGAAAACTTTTGGTAGTTACCTACTGAAGCTGGAAATATATGCATAGTCCATAACTAAAGTAATTCAATTATTATACACAACTGGAATGTTCAGATATGTGCATCAAGAGACATTAAGAGAATGTTCATAGCCGTTTTTCATAATAGCCCTCAAATGGAGACACTCTAGATGTTATTCAAGATTATAAATGATTGTGAGAAACATTGAAACAAATCAGTATCCTTTATATATAGATGAATATCACAAACGTACTGATTAAAAAAAACAGCATTCAGATGTATATACTATATGATTCCATTTATCCAGAGTTCAAAAACAGATGTAACCTAATGTATGAGATAGGAATCAGATTAGTTGCCTTTCTTGTAGGTAATGGCTGAGAGCTTTCAAGAGGAAGTCTTCTTGGGTGCTTGCTTATTTTATATATTTTTTCTTTGAGTTGTGGTTGGTTGGGTGTGTTCACTTAAAAAAAAACAAAACAAAATGTACATGTTCTTCATTCATTCTTCAATGTGTTTGCTTTACTTTTTTAAAGTACTGTACTTAAAAACAAGTTGAATAATTTTTATTTTCTTAGATTTAGTAAACGAGGTATTGATTCTTCATGGCAGAGTGATTTAAATCAGAGTAACTTTAAAAAGGAGAAATTAACCCAACACTTGACTTTCAAAAAACATCCCCAATTGCAGCTCTAGTACAGGAGATTTGACCTAGGTTTCTGTTGAATATTATAACCTTGTAAATGAAAGATGACCGGGTCATTATCAGATGATTCTAAGACAGTATCCTAAACTACAGCATGTTCATTTTTTTTCCAAATTTTATAACGTTTGTTTGAGTGTTTACTTTAGAAAATCCACCAACCTTTAGCTAAAATTACAGTGGTTATAGATGACCATATGGTCTGTGACCTGACTCAGACCTGGCCATTCCTGACCCTGATGAATGTTCTTAGAAAACAGATTATTTAGAGTGTAGCACTTTTAAAAATTATTTACACTGGGCTTATGATTCTGACTTAGACCCTTCTTCTGTGCCGAAACTTGGGGTTTGTTTTAAAGCTGTTCATTTCACCCTTCTATAGATATTAAGTATAACTGTAACTGAAAAAATTTATTAGGGATGCTCATTAGGAAAAACAAAACAAAATAATGATTAATCCTGATAAAAACAGATTATCATCTAAAAATGTGTGTGTGTGTGTGTGTGTGAGAGAGAGAGAGAAAGAGAAAATGAGAGAGAGGCATACAGATAGAACCATATTCACTCTAGTTTCCATGTGAGCAGTGTTATTTTGCATGCTCTTTTTAGTCTCATGTAAGAATATTTTAATTATCTGTGTGATTTGGGCTCAGCTAATTATAATATGCACCATAAATCTATTTTATCTTATTTTTTTCCTAAAATATGTCATGTCTAATTGGTGATATATATTGTAGATCTTATGGATATATTGTTTCTGAACATTTACCTGTTTTAGAGGAAGTAAAAAGAGAAAGAGGGAAATGGTTATGAAAATACCAACCTTCATGGTTTCGTTTTCCAATGCCACTTTAGAAATATCACAACACACTTTTAGAGGGATTTATATATAAATAGAGTTTAACTAGCAGTGGAACCAGAAAAAAAGTTTCTGGAACATGGCTAATAGTGTGGCCCAAATGAATAACATTCTAGAAGAATAAAATGGTGTGTGATATTGTCTAATTTTAGTGCTATAAGGCATAGCCCTTTATTGGGTATGAAATCATGAACCTCTGATACCCATTATTTTAAACTATCTTTTCTTTCTCTGAATTACAGAATGTAAAGTAACAAAGTACACTTCCTTTACTTCCCTGCTGTCCAACTATTTATCACCAATAACCTTTGACCTAAGCCTACCTGTGTTGTAACTTCAGTACTTTTTGAAGAAGCATGGCCCTAGAATACATGGCATATATCTAACAGCAGGAAAAAATAAACCATAAGAGAAATAAATCATATAGTGCTTACTTGTTCACACAGTTGGGATAAGTCTTACAAAAGATTATATTCTCATAGTGTAAGTGTTGGGTCAGCAGCCCTGGGAATGCAGGAAGAACAATAAAAGGAACAAAGGAAGAACAATATAGCCACCGGCGCTGCGACTGCATGGTCCAGTGCCTCATTGCCAGCATGCGGGCAGCTTCCAATAAGGTGGTCAATTATGATAAAATTAGGGAAATCATTCAGGAACCCAATGAAAACCCAGCCATATTTCTAAACAGACTTACTGAGGCACTGACTCAATACTCTCACCTAGACCTGGCCTCCCCCACAAGGGCAACTGTTTTAGCTACCCACTTTATTTCTCAGTCAGCTGTCGACCTTTGGAAAAAATTAAAGAAAGCTGAGGAGGGCCCTCAAACTCCCATTTCTGATCTGGTGAAGATGGCATTTAAAGTCTTTGACTCCCGAGAGGAGGCAGTGGAACTTAAGCACCAAGCCAGACTCCAACAGAAGGTTCAACTGCAGACCCAAGTCCTGGTAGCAGCCCTGAAGCTGACACATTCTGGGGGACAACAGAGGGAAAACTATATCCCTCCGGGGACCTGCTTCAAATGTGGAGCCAAAGGACACAAGGCCTGTCAATGCCCCAATCCCAAAGTGCCTACTAGGCCATACCCTCAATGTCGCATGATGGGCCACTGGAAATAGGACAGCCCCAGCCTTGGGGGATCCCTGGTGCCTCTACTTTGGGGTGACCCTGAGATGGTAAGTCCTGCTTTCCAACTTCTTGGATTGGAGGATGATTGACGGAGCCCAAACTCAGACATCGCTCTCATCCATGCTGAGCCCAGGGTCATACTCCAGGTAGAGGGTAAGTCCATTTCCTTTCTGTTGGACATGGGGACTTCCTATTCTGTCCTGCCTTCCTACTCGGGTCCTACTCATCCCTCCCTGGTCACAGTCATGGGAATTGACGGTACTTCCTCCACTCCAAAAGCCACCCCCCCTTGTCACGCAACCTGGATGGGTTCCCCTTCTCACACTCCTTCCTCATCATCCCTTCCTGCTCCATTTCCCTACTAGGCAGGGACACCCTCCACAAGCTTCAGGCCACCATATGTCTCTCTCCCTCTCCCTCAACTTCTGCTCACCTCCTCCTCCCTCTACTCCCCTCTGAATCACCTTCTATCCCAGACTGTCTCCCCTCTGTAGACCCACAGGTATGGGATATTTCCAGACCTGTAGTAGCAACCTACCACACCCCAGTCAAGATAGGACTCAAGGATGAGTCTACATTTCCATCCTGCCCACAGTTCCCTATCTCAATGACTCACTGCCAAGGACTTAAGCCTATCATCAACCGTCTTCAGCAGCAGGGTCTCCTTATCCCCATTAACTCTCCATGCAACACTCCTATCCTTCCTGTTAAAAAACCCTCAGGAGCCTATCGCCTGGTCTGACTCTATTGCTTGACAAATGGCTTTAAACTCCTCACAGCCCCCTTCCTATTCCTCAACACTCCCCAGAGTCCCTCATACACTGATGAGGAGATCTGGGCCCTTGAGACATTAGGTGGCAGGTTAGGCAACAAGGTATAGTATTATGTCCAGGACAAGATTGACCTCCCGAATGGCCTAATCCATACCCACATTACTGACATCCACCAATCTCTCCACATCTGTTCAAAGGCCCTATACCAATTTCTCCAACCTCTCCTTCACCACCCTCTCCTCCAAAAGACCATTAAGGATGTACACCAGGCCTGCAGAACCTGTTCTGCGGTCAACACCCAGGGCAGCCCCCACAGACCGGGACCCACCCATCAGCTCCATGGGCATCAGCCAGGTGAGGACTGGCAACTTTACTTCACTCACATGCCTCAATACAAAACCTTCAGATACCTACTAACTCTCGTGGACACCTTCACAGGCTGGATCGAGGTGTTCTCCGCCACTAGGAAAACAGCAGATGTAGTCACCACAATTCTCATGGAGCACATCATCCCAAGATTTGGACTCCCTCAAACCCTACAATCAGACAATGGACTGGCCTTCAACTCCAGCATCACACAACAAGTCTCCAAGAGCCTCAACATTACCTGGAAACTTCATATCCCCTATCATCCCCAGTCCTCGGGTAAGGTCGAGAGGGCCAATGGTCTCCTCAAGGAGCAACTCACTAAACTCACTCTCGAAACTCATCTCTCTTGGCCAACCCTTCTCCTACTAACACTCACCTGACTCAGGGCCTCTCCTCCCAGACCATCAGGACTCAGCCCCTTTGAACTCTTGTACGGCAAGCCCTTCCTGCTCAATCACAACCTCCCTGCTTCTCCTCTACCCGTCCTATCTTATCTGCCCTATCTGACTCTCCTATGAGCCCTTTTAGGGGCTCATGCAGATGCAACCATCCCTGCTTCCAACAGCCCGGGTGGAGACTTCCCCAGGCCCTAAATCCCGGGGACCAGGTTCTCCTATGAGAATTTCACCCAGAGTCCTTACAGCCCAGGTGGACCAGTCCCCATACTGTTATTCTTATGACTCCCACCATGGCAAAACTTCTGGGGCAACACCCGTGGGTACACATCTCCAGCCTAAAGTGAGCTCCACCACAGGATGGCTGGACTTCCCAGACCCTGGGGCCCACGCAGTTGTGGATATCCGGCACCACTTCTCCTCACCCTCCTCCTTCTATCCCCCCCCATAGCTGCCCCTCTGGTGACCCTGGGTTCAGGTGGCGCTTCTTCCTAGTGGAAACTTGGACCCATGGGGATACCACCCGTCTAGTCAGCTGGTCACCACAGATTGCCAGCCGGGAGGGTGCCAGCCCTAATGGAAATGGACATCCTTAGTATTCCCTTCCCCCGACAGAAAAGGGCTCTATTTCTTCCCATGGTCATCAGAGTCTCCTTAGCATCTTCCTTAGTGGCCACTGGACCCTAACCCACTCCACAGACGCTACCTGAGATTTATCCAAACAGTTCCAGACAGCCATCAAGGCCTCAGCTGAGTCCTTGGCATCCCTACAACGGCAGATTACCTCAGTGGCCCAGGTTCCCATACTGTGAGGTTTCCAGAGACACTGTCAACCAGCTCCTCCTGCATCCCTACTCCCACCTGCCCACATCTGAGGAACCCTATGACAATGCCCCCCGCCAGCAGGAAGTAGCCAGATCTGAGTCGCCGCCCCTATTACACCAAAAACGTCAGAATTTTAGGTTGGCGGCTCAGAGAATGCAGGAGGAACAATAAAATGGCTGCCAGACCACCATCTTCCCCCTACCCAGGACTTTCCCGCCAGAAGGACATCTGTCAAGGACACGTCACCTTGAGTAAACCAAAACTTATGCGAGAAACAGAAACCAGCCACTTTGGGACTTTCCAACGCCCAACCTCTAACCTTACCAAAAATTGTTATGAACCCCCGCCCTGCCTTGGCCCAATAAAAGCTCACTCAACCCCTTCCCTGGCGCGACTTCCTGGACACTCCTCTCCTGAGTCACTCCTCTCCTGAGTCATAGAACCTCGCCTGAGGGCGCCTTTAATAAACCTTGCCTTGCGCCTATCTCGCCTGGTGTCCTGTGTATCTCGGCCTGTAAAACCTTACAGTAAGTATTTGATAGTTTTTAATGTCCAGATCACAAATTAAAATAATACTACTTCATATTCATAAAAATTCAGCATATCTAAATATAAAGGCATATATATAGGTAGGGATGAAAATCCTTCCCACATACTGCTAATGTCATTTTTAGGGACAGTCAGCAATTTCTTTTCCAAGGATAGGAAGGAATTGTTACTCATATGAGAAAGTGACCAGTTACTGTCTAAGGGAATTGGAGGGCCCACATGAAGAAACAGTAAACCTGAGGGATTAAGGGGAAAGACATAGTTATGACAATCTCCCATTTCTTCAGCTTCTATGCTAGATGATTTATAAGCACAGTATTACTTTATTCTCAGAACAGGTCTGAGAGAAAGATATTTTAACGATGATTTAATAGAGACTGAGAGATGAAAATTTCCACATAGTCATTAAAATGTTTGGGCTGAGAAATGTACATAGTCTGTCTGGCCTCCACCTCTGATTCTTAACAACCTACACTGCCTCCCTTACCATGTAGACCCCTATGTAATGAGCACATTTGTATCCACAGCAAGAATTTGACTTTTAATGAAAGTATAATTTATATTTAATAAATGTACACTTTTTAAGTTTGCTAATTTGATAATTTTGACTATGGTAAACTGCCATGTGATCACTACCCAAAACAATATAAACTTTCTATCATCACCAACATTTTCTTCATGACTTTGTCTAGTCATTCTTTCCCCTATCCTTGGCTGCAAACATTTTCTATCCCCATAAGTTATTTTTGCATCTTTGGGATGTCAAATAAATGGAACTACACAGGATATCCTTCACTATCTGCCATCTTTCACTCAATACTGTATCATTTTGAGATTTAGTCAAATTATTGTACATATCAGTTGTTCATACCTTTTTACTGCTGTAATATTTTATAACTATACTACCATTTGTTTATCCATTCTCTTAATGATTTATATTTGGAATTTTGCCAGCTTTGACCTTGGAAATAAGCCTTTTGCATGTTTTGTACAAGGTACAATCTACATGCGTCAATGGAAGTAATAAAGTAGAGGAAGATATACAATACAAACCTCAATCAGATGAAGTTGGAGCAACTATTTTTCAAAGTAGACCTCAGATGAAAGAGTATTTTCAGGAATAAGGAAGAATAATGTAAAGGTATTAATTCTCCAAAAAGATGTAAGAATCATTATTGTATGTATATAACAAGAGAGATTCAGGTGATTCTTAGAACAAAAACAGATGTGTCTTAAAGGAGAAATAGACAAATCCACAATTAGAGACTTCTACTTACCCTCTTAATAGTTGACCTGAACAAAACTATCAACCAGCTAGACCTAACTGATATTTTAGGAAGGTCTACTCTACAAGAACAGATTATACATTCTTTTCAAATGCACATAGGATTTCACCAATACAAATCATATTCTGAGCCATAGAACAAATTTGTAACAAATTTGAAAGAATAAAAATGATACAAATGCTATGGTCTGAATGTGTCCACCCAAAATTCACATTTTGGAATCCCAGTGCCAAAGGGATAATGTTAGGAGGTGGGGCCTTTGAGAGTTGATTGGATCATGTGGGTTTCCACTCCCAAAAATGGGATTACTGCTCTTACAGAAAGGATCCTGCAGAGTTTCCTAGCCCCTTCTTCCTTGTGAACATACAGGGAGAAGTCTACAACCCAGAAGTAACTTTGACCATGCTGCTGCCCTGATCTCACACTTCAAGGTTCCAAAACAATAAGAAATAAATTTCTGTTGTTTATAAGCTAGGCAGTCAGCAGAATTTCATTAGCAGCCCAAATAAGCTAAGACACAAAATATTTTCTCAAACTTTTAACAACTTAAGCTGAAGCCAATAATAAATTTATTTGAGGTCACATAGGTGACTCAGTTACTTAAGCATTTGGCTCCTGATTTTGGCTCAGGTCATGATCTCAGGGTCTTGGAATCAAACCCCACACTGGGCTCCACATTCAGTGCAGAGTCTGCTTAAGATTCTCTCTCCCTCCCTCCTCTGCCCCCCCACTCATGCTGTGCCTCTCTCTAAGATAAATAAATCTTTGAAAAATAATAATAATAAATTTATCTGGAAAATCCCTTAATATTTGAAGATAACGTAACTGAAATGTGCTGAGGCATAGCAAAATTTGATATTTTGCAAAAACTATAAGTGAGCTAAATTGTTTGAAATGCAGAATATAGGAGTTATGACAATGTTAGAAGAGATGTAGATGTAGCTGAGAGTGAACAGTGGAAAGCTGGAAGATTGGAGAGCCTAGGAAGTTTATCATGTTTTAGTAGAGACAAGCTAGTTTCTAGTAACAACTCTACATCAATTGTAAGTTGGTTAACATAAGATCTATTTCTTATTTTTTATTTCTTATTTATTTCTTATTTATATAACAATATTGAGCAAGGTTGTTAGGTCTGTTTTCTTCCATGCAGTTACTCATAAGCCCCGGCTCCTTCCATCTTTGATTCTGTCCTCTCTTAAGTATACTTAGCCAGCAGAAAGTAAAAAAAGCATGGGGATACATGCAAGGAAGTTTAATAAACCACTCTTGAAGGAGATATATATGTTATTTCCACTTAAATCACATTTCAGAAAATACGGGCAGGTAGCCAAATCCAGGGGGTCTAAGAAGTGTAGTTTATTGTAGGAAGGGGAAATGAGAATAGCTCAAACACAAGTGTTACCATATGCCTGTGGGAAACTAGCAAGTATTTCCTATTGAGGAGAGAGATCAAACCAGGTGAAGTGAACTGTGAAAAACCTCCTTTCCTTTTCATACAAGTAAAGGAAAAGAAAAAGTTGATTTTCGAATGCTGTTGTTACAAATGCTGTTGTCATACATGCTTTTGTGTTTAAGATCTATACGCACAATAATGTTTTTAAAAGTAAAGTAAAGGTACCCATTCAACTTGGAAATTCATAGGTCTTTATTGACCTTAACAAAGTCTTAGGGGCAAGGGACAGTAAGACAAACCATTTTTAATTAAACTGAAAAGTTAGAGATTGAGATCAAGTGCAGACTCCTTTGCCAAGTAGATTGTCAGGGAAATGACAAAAATGTGTGTTGACAGAGGTCGCCTTAAAATTGAGAAAGGGTGTGTGTGTAAGATTAGAAAGACGATGCTAAGAATGGTTGAAAATACCAAGTGAAAATACTCTCAAGTATACCAACATGCAAGTGGAAATCTGACAAGGTGAAATATATAATATGGGTTTTACAATATAGCACTTCTTAAGTGTCAGAAACTTTAAATTTTAATATTCACAAGAAACTTATGAGCTAAATATCATTATAATATATTAATTTGAAATTGGGAATGGCAGGCAATATCTTTAAGCAAATCTCCAATGAAGTAATTAGGAATCTAGAATTTAAAGCCAAGTCATTCTAATTCTGAACATTGGATTCTTAAATACTAAGTTCTTACCATCTTCTAAAACAGAATATACCTTCCAAATACATTGTATTGATTCAGACAAGTAAAGAGGTAGTTAACAGATGGATGATGATACTATTAATTTGTTAACATGGTAGTAAAAATATGTAACAAATCTTAAATTGTCCAAATTTTTCCCTTCATTGAAAACTAAGTTCACATTTTATGAATGAAAGAAAACTGTTAGAATCTGATACTTTGGCAATGTGATAAGAAATTGGAATGGTTACTGATAGTAAGGAGAATAATCGCTATTTCATTATCCATTTTAAGATTATAAGGCAGAGTTGAAGATCCAGATGAATTTAGAAGCCATTCATCAAACTTCTTATAAACCTAAGTTCTAAGAGAATTACTTAAATCTGACTCTTCCTTAAACATGGTATTAAAATAAGATATTAAAAGTGTTTCTCTTCACATAGGCTCAGTTAGAATTACTCTTAAACAGTGCTTGAAAGAAAGGTTGAGATGTGACTTTGACCTTGAATTTCTCAAGAAGAAAGCAGCCCACTTAGGGTCTGGAGATTGCTGGAGTGCTGAGGTTTATTGACTTCTGAATAACATTACTATTTTACATCACTTATAAAGCTTCTCTCAAACATTTAACATTCTAATTTGGTTCATGTTTATGTGCAAATTTATAATAGGTTTTAAGATCTTCAGGGAAAAACATGCTTCTTGCAATTTCACCACAATGACTATAAAATTCTCTTGCATTTACTAGATATTCAGTTGGTGCATATTGAAATAATGAAAACATGCCAAGGATAAAAGGCTTTCAAATTTTTGAAATTTTTTTTCCACAGAGATCAATAAAATAAACACACTTGATCTCTGTGGGGAAAAAAAAAAAAATGTTTGTCAGACTTTTTGTAGTTCTTTAGTTTGTGCAAGAAGTATTTGCAGGTTAACCTGAATAACCTGCAAATCTACCAGGTAATTATCTACTAAGGAATAAGTTATAACATGAGTGGGCAATTAAAAACTGTAGGGATGAGCATTATAGATTACACTATGGTGGAGTAAAAAACACATAAAATTTTCACAGGAAAAAATTAACACACCTATAGTTTTTGTGACAGGACTGTGAATGTAGGAGGATAGAAACTAGTTATTGCCTTCCATGAATTTAGAAATATGTATACTTTTGGTAGATATGTGTATGTCTACTCTGTATGATTGGAGTAGCTTTTCTAGGTACAGGGATGCTAAATTTTAGGGACCTAAGAGTTATACTTTCTAAATTGGCTGATAAGATAACAAGAAATTATAGTAATCAATAGGAAATACCAGATTAATAGGACCTCTCATTTTAAAATGTGCACCAAAACACCCAGGGGTACTTCCGCCAACTCACAGGAGCATGCTATTTTAAATGTTCAAGAGAAACATGTTACACTCAATATGGTAGAAAAGTGCATGAAATATTTGATTTATAGTTTTCTTGCTAGGGCTACAATTGTTTCCCTTTATCATATTTTTGTTAAGCTGGGTTTTCAGCAACTATTGTGATAAAAAGTGAGTACCATGTGAAAATTAATGTAGAATGAGAAATGATGGTTTAAAATTCAATCATATTCCTAATGGTGGCCATTCCCAACAATACAACCCAGTAGTAATTGTGGTTATTTAACAATATTTAACAATATATTTCTCTCTCTCTCTCAAATAAGTAAGTCAATTTAAAAAGAGGGAGGTGATGTGTGCCTGAGTGGCATAGTTGGTTAAGTGTCTGACTCTTGGTTTCAGCTCAGGTAGTGATCTCAGGGTCAAGGGATGGATCTCTGTGTCAAGCTCCATGCTGGGCCTGAAACCTGCTTAAGATTGTCTCTCTCTCTCTCCTTCTACTCCTACCCCTATGAGTGAGCTTATTCTCTTTCTCTCCCTCTCAAATAAATATATAAATCTTTTTAAAAATGCTATCTTTTAAATTCAAGAGTATTTTTTCAAACAACTACTTAGTTGTTAAAATACAATTATACATTAAGTAGACTGAATGTCATTTCTTTAATAAACAGGACTGTTAAGTATTTCTTTTGGCTTAGGAGCATAGTGAAAAAATTACTGAATTACTAAGGTTGTGATGAACTAAAAGTTTGGAAACCTCTATAATAAAAGAAAGTGTTTTATCATTAATATTAATGTGTGAGCTGCTATCTGTAATGCATGTGGGATTATGGATTTTGGTGGGATTTGTTTTTTTCATGCTTAAAATGATATGTAACATTATCCTTGCTCTTAAGTTATCAAATAATAGGGCAAATAAGATATCAATAGAGTTCACACCTCTCAAAATAAAGTAATATTGGGCTTTCAGAAGAAATTATTATTTCAACTAATGTATGCTGAAGCTAAAAATCACACCTCTTATTCTACCTCAATTATCTTAATACAAGCTATTCTTTTGGTCAAGAAGTGTTTGTACTCTTAATTTTTCCTTAGGTTTTAGCCACTAGATGTATAAACTAAGTGGTTTTCTATTTAACATCTGTCATTACATTGGGCACCATGATTTTGCCTATCTAGACATTAAAGGAGTGTCCATATTTGTGGGATGCTATTGCTCAGTCTTTCAACTTATGTCTATAATTCTTAGAGAAGCTCTTGAGAATTGGATCACTCTCGTCATGTGACACTAATGTTAAATGTCTACAACTGACTAAAGTGCAAAATTCAGTGGTCTTTGCCATGAAAAGGCAGACATGTACAACTGGAGTTTATGTGTATAAGCAACAGCAGTCATATTTATACTTCTACAGTAAGCTTGGGTTCTTCAACTGGCACTTCTATCCCTTGGTGGATGTTTATCTAATAAAAAATCCTTAATCTCCTGTCATATCCAGACCCAGATAAGAGATGACAAATCTGAAAATAATTAAACTTCTTTTGCTTCAAATATTAAAATTTTGATCCTGATTAGTAATGAATTCCTTCCCTTCATTTGCAAAGTAGATGATGGGATCATTAGACCACTAATTCACCTGTTTAGTTTATGATAATACACTGAAAGTGTAGTGGTCCTTTGTTGTGTCAACTTGGCTCTGATACAATGACCAGATATTCAATTAAATACCAATGTTTGTGTTGCTGTGAAGGTTTTTTTGTTTTTGTCTTTGTTTTTGTTTTTTTGCACATGTAATTAAAGTTTGTAATCACTCTCAAATAAGGAAGATTGCTGGCAGCGTGTCTTTTGTTAACCATGAAACATCCTGATAAAACCATGTTTTCTGCCTTCTTTTTTTTTTCTTAAAGAATTTTTTATTCATTTATTTGACAGAGAGAGATCACAAGCAGGCAGAGAGACAGGCAGAGAGAGAGGAGGAAGCAGGCTCCCTGCTGAGCAGAGAGCCCGATGCGGGGCTCAATCCCAGGACCCTGAGATCATGACCTGAGCCGAAGGCAGCGGCTTAACCCACTGAGCCACCCAGGCGCCCCGTTTTCTGCCTTCTTTGCCCATAATGCCCATCATCTTATTCTTGATCTATCCTGTCATTGAGAACTGCAATATTAATATCCTTTTTATCCATGATATTGTTTCATCCAGGATGATAGCAGATATAAAGATTGTATATTAGACTCAGTGGGCAAAGAGTCCAGATTAGAGGAGGTACTAAAGTTGTTCAGCATTTTCATAAACATGACCTATATGTGTATTCAAAAATCAAAATAATGAGAAAACATGTTTTAAGCAAAGTTCAGAGAAGGAAAGTTGTAGGGATGAAACTAGGTACTAAGATGGCATTCTTGTTTTTCTTGTATTAAGATGTATTTCTTTGATGGAAAATGACACTTTCCCATTCTGAACAGGAAAATTTAAGTTTAAAAATGTCCCTTAGGCAACACTTCTGAGCTATAAGGCAACAAGTTATGTTGAATAAGTTACAGGGGTCCTTAAGACTCAAGGAATGAGTGATTATACTCTGATTTTTATAAGACCTTTCTGTTGATGTTGAATTCAATCACCTATACTCTGCAGTGATTCAGAAGGAGTTTTTCTTCTAATTGTTTTGTCTTTCTTTTATAATAGTTCTTAGAAACATGAAATTTGCATTTTCCATTCTAATTTTGACTCATCTCAAATAAATTAATTAATAAAGATATTTTTTAAAAGATTTTTTAAAAGTAATCTCTACACCTGATATGGGACTCACACTTACAACTTACAACTCCAAGATCAAGAGTCACATGCTCTAATAACTGAGTCAACCAGGCACCCCATTAATAAAAATATTGTTGATTCAGTGAAGCTGAGT
Organism: Lutra lutra; assembly: GCF_902655055.1. Taxonomy (NCBI): domain Eukaryota; kingdom Metazoa; phylum Chordata; class Mammalia; order Carnivora; family Mustelidae; genus Lutra; species Lutra lutra. Next base: position 158,321,585 of record NC_062280.1, read on the forward strand.
TAAGCAGAAATTAATTGATTTCCTTTCATTGCTACATGCGGTATGAATTAGATAATGAACAAATTATTCCTCTCTCTTAAGTTTAATAATATTTTTATCATTTTGTTTACCATCTTGGAGTTTAAAATATTTCTAGTGCTAAGTTGGAACAAAACTATATACTATCAGAATTTTAGAGATTAAATTTATTTTATAATTTACTGGAAGTGTTCCCTTTCCAGCATATTATTATGCAGGTATAGATATTGCATTCATCTTTTTTAGTGGTATAAAAGCTTACCAAAATAGAATAGCACAGATTAAGTTGCTTAAACAAGAGAAATTCATTTCCTCACAAGTCTGGATGCTGGATGTACAAGATCAAGTTTCCAGCAAAGTTGGTCTCTTGTGAGCCTCATTTCCTGGCAGATGTGTGTGTACTTACATTGCCCTTCGTCTGTACAAGACCATTTTTGGTATCTCTTCTTATGGGAACACCTGTCCTGTTGGATTAGAGCTCCACCCACATGACATCATTTAACCTTTATTTATTGCCTCCCTGAAGGTCCTGTCTCTACAGGTAGCAGATGGGATGTTTTTGGAGGGAAACACAGTTCTGTGCATTACTGATACACTTTACGAGACTGCTACATTTTCTTCATAGTGTTCTGAATAAAAGAACAGAGAAATAGAAACATTCTGAAGATAAAGGAAGTCAATTAATAATGTTCTATTAATTAAAATCTTATTTCCAGTACAAAATTATACATTTAAGATTCATACGATCATTTCCCCACTAGGAAGCATGCAGTAGAATAGGAAAACTTAAAAGTCCAAACAGATTTTATCTAAAGCAAGCAAGCTGCTTTTTCCATTTCTTTTGAGAATAATCTTTTATTTGTATTCAAATTAACATTTTGGTGTTACTGATGTTTAAAGTGTTTGAATACTTAGAATTAAGAAATAAAAAGAAATGTTTTCTATTCAGAATTAGACACATATCTGTGGAAGCATTCATGTGTGCCCATGAGTGAACATGCATGTGTGTGTGGACACACACACAGACACGCAGACACACACACACACACACACACACACACACACACATATCCTAATTCTTTTTTTTTAAGATTTTTTTAGATTTTTTTTAAGATTTTTTAAGTTTTTTTTTTTTTAAGATTTTATTTATCTGAGAGAGAGAGAGTGTGTGAGAGAGAGAACATGAGAGAAGGTCACAGGGAGAAGCTGTAAGATGTATTTCTTTGATGGAAAATGACACTTTCCCATTCTGAACAGGAAAATTTAAGTTTAAAAATGTCCCCATGGAGCTGAAGCCAGATGCGGGACTCAATCCCAGGACTCCGGGATCATGACCTCAGCCCAAGGCAGTCATTTAAACAACTGAGCCACCCAGGTGCCCCATACATATGCTAATTTTTACTTAACATTGTATTAGTAACCTAAACAGCCAGAAGTTTACACATATAATTGTATGAACCAAAAATGAAATGTGTTTTTTCAAAGTCAGTTAATTATGGAAGAGTGCAATATTAGAGCAGAATAGTATGTAAGAGTTATATTGATAAAGCTTAGTATATAACCTACAGAGGATGAAGATACTGGACTGAAAATTTAAAACAGAATGAATATGTATATTTGAGAACTGAGACTTAACAGATTCCAATACAACCCACACTATAATAACTTATATTCATTAAAGTAGAGGTAAGTATAAATTTAATTACCTGCCTGAAAATGCCCAGTCTCTCAGTATTAAATAAAAACATCAAATTATGTTTTTTTTTTTGCCTCAACTGCTTTTAGAAATTTAAGGTACAGACAAGAAAGTCATAGCATATTGATAGAAATATAATTGGGATTTATCAAGAAGTGAATGCCTGAGAAAAAGCACCTGTATCACTCCCCTTTCAGTGCCCCAAACCTTGTTAGTTTTGTGTGTGTATGTTTACGCACATAAGTGTAGTAACATATTACATCACTTCCTACCTTTATCAGAAAGAAAAGGGACCTACGAATGCTGAGATAACTGATGGAGAGCAAGGTAGCCCAGGGGTTAGGACAAGAAGGATGAATAACACTGACCATTCTGATAAGAGAATATAGTTGGCCCAGAAACCTCACCTTTCGTTACTGACAAAATACCAAATGCCCGGGTTGAGCTAAGAACAACCACATGTTGTCAGTGTATCTATCCACATTCTAAGTTCATATACAACCTCCCCCTTTCCTTATCCAAAAACTTAAATTATTCACACAGAAAAAGGGGAAGAATAATCTCGAATTTAATGAGTTGAAAACTCAAATCGATAAGAAGTGACAACTTGATTAATTCTAAAACTAGAAAATAACTACAAATAGGAAGACTATGTATTATTTTCTGTGACTTAACAGAAGTGAGGACTGATGACCCAAGTAAAATGAGTTATAGACAAATAAATTTACATATTCATATATCTGTTTTTTAATTGGAATTTTCAACCTGCTACAGAGATGCAATTTTTATTAAGAAAAAAAAAAAAAACCTCTCATGATTGAAGGCATTATTTAAAATCTTGGACACATGTTACCAAATATTATGAGTAAGAAATAACTGGTTGAAGAAGGCTTTTGTGGAAAGATCATTTGCAGTTGGTAGGAACCATATTTTTCAAAGGTCCTGCACTTTGAAGGTTCATGTCAAATTGGAACTGATATAAAGCAAATTTGAGAGAGTCTGGGAGGTATGGTAAGAGATGAAATCTCAGACGTAGGAGGGATGGAGAACACACAAGACTAAATATTTGGGGCTTTATTCTAACAGGCTTTTTTACTTTTAAAATAAAGGTGTACAAGGGCCATGACTGAATTTTAAAATGATTTTTCTTTGTATACAGTATGTAGAACAATTTAAAGCAAGGTGGGAATCGGTGAGAGATACCTACTGCAGTAGTCCTGGGGAAAGATAATGATGATTTTGGTTAATGTGGCAACAATGGGGAGTAGATTGCACTAAAATAATTTAATATTTAAGAAGTAAAACAAGATTTGGTTTAGAATGCATGATATAGATGAGGAATAATATCTAATATATGTTTTTATTTCCGTTTTTCCCAATCTAATGGATAATGATAGCTTTTACTAAAATAGTACTTTTTAAAGGTACAATCATGATATTCAAATAAATTTAAAATGGACACATCCCAAAACTTTAACATTATGGCCCAGTTAATTCACTTTTACTCACTGAGAAGATAATAGTTCATTCAAAAGAGCACAGCCAAATATATAGGCGATCAAGAAGGCTGAAATAAATTTGTTGTTGTAAAGATGGCCTCTTTCACAATGGGGGATGGAAATCAATGGACTTTCTGTCAAAGTTTAGTTGCAACTCTATTGACAAGGATAGTGTAGATTGCTATTAGTTATTTACTGCTTAGAGAGTTGTCAATAATTTAAGGACAATGCAAGGAAACATGATTTCATAGGATTCCCAGAATTACAGAAGGTAATCTTTTTGTAACCATTTCAAGATTTTCTCAATATTTGGGAATAACTGTGACAAATGAACACGAATCAAAATTTCAGTATTTGAACAATGATTTTGTCATGACCTTGTGAAGCTACATTAAAGGTATGGGTAATAAGTTGGATATATGAGTCTGGAAATCATGTGACATTGATTTTACATAGAAGTGGTAATGGAAGTCATTGCTTCAAGAAATGGATTAAGAAGAGAGTAGTTCCTCTAGAGGGTATCATGCTTAGCGAAATAAGTCAATCGGAGAAAGACAACTATCATATGATCTCCCTGATATGAGGGAGAGGAGATGCAACATGGGGGGTTAAGGGGGTAGGAGAAGAGTAAATGAAACAAGATGGGATTGGGAGGGAGACAAACCATAAGTGACTCTCAATCTCACAAAACAAACTGAGGGTTGATGCGGGGAGGGGGGTTGGGAGGGGGGGTGGGGTTATGGACATTGGGGAGGGTATGTGCTATGGTGAGTGCTGTGAGGTGTGTAAACCTGGCAATTCACAGACCTGTACCCCTGGGGATAAAAATATATTATATGTTTATAAAAAATAAAATAAAAAAAAATGCAGTTTAAAAAAAAAAAAAAGAAGAGAGTAGTTCCTCACCCAAGCTTTGAAGAACACTAATAGTTAATAATACTGTAGAAAAGTCTGCAAAGGGAAGCAGAAAGAATGAGGACCAATATCAGTGGTGTTTCATATAGAAAGACAAAGAAATTAAGGAGGTCTTATCAGCATTGCTAAATGTTGATGTCAAGTATAATAAGGACAAAATATTTAGACCAAATAAATTACTGCAATTGTAGGGTTGCCTAGGCCACAGAAAATTTGATACAAAAATGTGTATTTCAAGCAGAAAAGAAGCGTATTTCTCTTTTATCCTGTATTGTCAAATGTATGGTCCTAGTTAACAGAAGAATCTCCCCCAGGTGATGACTCAAATGTTGTTTCTCTCATGTTTTATTTCCCACTATCCTCAATGCCTCTCATCTTTGTCTATACCCAGGCAAGAGAAAGGAAAACAAAAGAACATGGAGAAACCCTCTTCTTTAAAAAAAAAAAAAAAAATTTTTTTTATTAACATATAATATATTAGTAGCCCCAGGGTACAGGGCTGTGAATCGCCAAGTTTACATACTTCACAGCATTCACCATAGCACATACCCTCCCTAATGTCCATATAACCCAACCACCCAGAAACCCACCTTCTTAAAATTTCTGGCTCATAAATGATACATCAACTTAAATCTCATAGCCTAGAACTGTTGTTATTACCCACATCTAAATTCTAAGGGAGACCTATGTGCTCAAGAAGGAAAAACAACACGAATTTTGGTGAAAACCTATAGGTCTTTATAACATATATCTATTGAATTTGGAGATACTGTTATCATGAACCACAAAGGACTGATAAGGTAATGAGATTGGAGTGGACCGAGAAATAAAAGAAAAGGCAGTAGGTTCCACTGTGCTTTCAAATCTGAGTGCCAAGAAAAGCAGGGTATGACTAGAAGTTAGTAAGGAATATGAAGCTGAGTTTTTGTTTTTTTCCATTATCATTTCCATTCTCCTCCTCCTCCCCTTTCTCCTCCTTTTTCTTCTTGTTATTATTATTATTACTATTAGATTTTAAGGAAAGTTTCCTAAGAATGTGCAAAAATTATAAGACTATATGGGGAAAGATTGAGAAAATAAGAAAGAAAAATATTTATTAATAATTTAAAAATGCCTGAGAGAGAAGGATGGGAAGGACACGTACGAACAAAGAAACATTTCCGCCATTGAAAGGAATATGAGTTAAGTTACTCATGCCATTTGAAGGAGACAATATACTGTTCTCTAACAGCACTACCAAAAATTGCACAGCTTCTCAGAAGAAGGAGAAGATGGTAATAAATTTATTTAACTTGATATTTTTGGTAACCAGTGAGCTTTTATTTTATGGTATGGAGTAAAATCATTTAAGAGTAACATTGTAGAGAGGAGCGTTGCGCTGGCCAAGCAGACAGGCACTTCAGAAAACATCTAAATATGGTGCCCTCTGGAAGAAAACATACAGGGATATCTGGGAAGACATCAATGGAGGATCAGGTTATAAGAGCCTATGACTTTGAGAAGGAAGATAAAAAATATCTGAGTGGTTCAGAGGAGGATGTTACAGAAGGGAAGACTCCAGTAATTGAGAAGCATGGGAAGAAAAGGACTTCTGCAGCAGTATTTGAAGATATGGGGAGTGTAGTAAAAATATGCTGGAAAGATGTGGAGCTGACATTAACTAGGCTCTTCTTGCCAAGAGAAAAAGACTAGAATTGTATACCAAAGCTTCTCTCAAAACTAGTAACCAGAATACTGAACATGTTTGGAAAACCCAGCAAGAGCAAAGGCAGAAGCTTAACCAAGAATATTCTCAGCAATTTCTGACTTTGTTTCAGCAGTGGGATATAGATGTGCAGAAATCTGAGGAACAAGAAGAAAAACTAGTTAACATATTTCGACAGCAACAAAAGGTTTTTCAACAATCTAGAATTGTTCAGAGCCAGAGACTGAAAACAATTATACAGTTGCATGAGCAGTTCATAAAGAGTATGGAGGACTTGGAGAAGAATCACCAAAGTCTACTTACTGGTGCACAAAATGAACTTAGAAAAGAAGTGGTTATGTTGCAAAAAAAAAAAAAAAAATTATGATGGAAACTCAGCAGCAAGAGATGGCAAGTGTTCGAAAGTCTCTTCAGTCCATGTTATTCTGATGACTCTTTGAAGGAAGAACTTGAACCTAAGTAATATGATACAATTACAACATTAGCTAAGAGGCATGTAATTCTTTTAGAGTGGTTTAAAAATTCTAGTTTAAAATAATACATCGTGTTAATTGTTAGGTTAAGTGCAAGACCCTTCCTTCTGTTAACCTTCAGGTAAAGCTGAACAGTTACGTGAGTCCAGATATTTAATAGCAATAGTGAATTTTTCTCTTTAACACTTGTTAATTAACTTTTAGCAATAAAGATGATTTAATTAAAAAAAGAGTAACATTGTAGGAAATATAGTAGGAAATGGATGAAATAGCAGGCATGGAGAAAGAGTTAGAAGTTTGAAGAAAGGAAGTGGGGAAGTTGTTCTGAAGAAAAGATTCATGGTAGCCATACACTCGGTTTTGAAGGGGAAAAAACCACTTTATTAATATTATAAAAATCTAATAGAAACAGAAAGAAGAAAAGAGAAATCTGCACATAGATGAGGGCAATAGTAAGCAGTATAGGAGAATAAGACAAAATATCAAATCAAGTACTTAAAACATCCAGCCTCATTAGTTGGGGAAGCACCGTGGAGACAGCCAGGCTGGAGTCCCGATTGAGAGGCCTGGGTGAGCGTCCTCCCCTCCAGTGAGACTTCCAACTGACCATGTGCATAAGGGCCATATTTATAGGGCAAATGACGAGGTCTGAAGTTAACCATGTATTTGCCTACATGTGCAGTATGGAACAAGCTGTATTCCTATGTTGTCATGTCTTTACTCTTCAAGGAGCTTGGGCCATATGTGCTTTCCTCCCCTCCCAGATTCCCTTCTGGGGGCCAGCCCAGCCTGGAGCCAGAAGTGACGCAAAACAAGAGTTACAGGTTTGGTGTCCAGACCAGAAGGGCCAGTTCTGACCTGGAAGCCAGCTAATGTGCAACTAACCAGACTCCCACAGTCACTCAGGCAGCACACGTCTCACATACAACATGCAGTTTGAGATGTTATGCAGGACAAATCACAGAAAGCTCCATCCACACAATGCAGAGGTAGAGTTTAAAATACAAATTTTTGGAAATGTAGTTGAATGGTTAGCAAAACATATAGACTAATTTTTTCAGTTAGAGCTCTATTTTCTTTGAGTTTTTATGAAACTAATATTCTCTGTTACATGATTTTCTCCCAGAATAGGTAACAGTTGGGTATAGGCACAGACGAGCAATCACTGGGTCAACCCAGGGTTGGTTTTATACTATATTGGTATAATAAGCAAATAGGATCTAAAGTGTTACTGGAAGTACAGAATGTGCAAACTGGTATGGATAAGACATGAAGAAAAGAGAGGGCTCACTGGTGGTGCCAATTTGTCCTGCCAATGAGAGAAAGTCGAAAGAGTGAATTTAGTTTGGGCCATAATGGGAGTAGAAGAACAAGCAATGTAAAATGAGTGAGAGTAGTCAAGGAATGAAATATCTGAACTACTGGGTTTTCAACGGAACATTTATAAATACTGACAATGATCCATTCTAAGATTTTTTTCTAAAATGGGAGCAATCTAGGTGCAATGGAAGGGAAGATAATCAGAAATGAATTGGTTAAGCAACTGAGAGCCCATGATTTTGAAATCATTATTGATGATGGCAAGGACTGGGTGGAGAAGAAAATGGAGCAAGTCCTAAATTTTGAAATAATTTTGGGGGCGCCTGGGTGGCTCAGTGGGTTAAAGCCTCTGCCTTCGGCTCAGGTCATGATCCCAGTGCCCTGGGATCAAGCCCCGCATGGGGCTCTCTGCTCAGCAGGGAGCCTGCTTCTTCCTCTCTCTCTCTGCCTGCCTCTCTGCCTACTTGTGATCTGTTTGTCAAATAAACAAATAAAATCTTAAAAAAAAATAAAATTGTTGATGTGTGTGGGAAAATTTTTAAATAAATGGCATGGATACTATTCCAAAGGCAGAGTTGTTGGTTCATTTGCTGGATTATTTTGCAGGAAGATAAGGGGGTTGTTTTTCAAAATAAGCAGTGGAACAGCAGGGACAGTGACCCAGTCTCTCTTCATATTAATCTGTGAGAATAGATCCACAACTCAAGAGGGTGGCAGGGAAAATAGTGCCTTCCAAATAAGGGCAAATTTTAAGTTCAAGGAATAGAGAGTTGTCGAGTTTGCTAAATTTGGACTAACAGCTGCAAAATTCCCACTAGGAGGATTTGGGAGATAAGGAAATTATAATATTTTCATGTACTAATTAATAACTTATTAAGTCACTTTTACCTAATCTTCATAAGGGAACTATACTGGCATTCAATTCCGGATATGCTTTACCCATGAATACAGAGAGCAACGGTGCTTCCTTTGGAGCATGTGTTCTGTACCAAAAAATCAGGAAACAAAAAAATCTTTATTTTAAAATATTCTTTCTCACAGTTTATTCGAGTACATATTTTGTTATCGAATATAATGGGATTCATAATGGGGAACTTTAGTCACATGTTCTAATTCTCACAAGAAGGTAAGTCCCAACATACATGAACTACCAATACTCAAGGAATTTGAGCAGGACCTTAGTATACGGCATAAAATCCAAACTGGAGAAACTTTTATCTCTGTTGATTCAAAAGAACTGTCAGACCTCCAAGGGTCAAAATCTTTAACATTTCTCAGCCCTGAATTGATGATGCATACAGGTAACATCTGTTGGTATTTATCATCAAAATTTTTGGAGTATTTAGTATATTAAATATATACTAATATTAGTATTAATATTAATACTAATAGACTAATAGACTCCACTAATAGACTCCACTAATAGACTAATAGACTCCACTACTCTGAGTAAGGAAGTATTTCTTTACGCAATATAGATGGTTAGAAATACTGCCTGCAGAGAAGGATATGCATTGCATTTTCAAAATAATTTATGAAAATATAACGGGGTAATCATCCTAACACAGATTCTTATTCTCATGGATGATGATTCTGGTCTATTTTAAATAAAAAGTAAGAAACGTTACTGAATATTTGATTTAGTAAAATAGATTCATAATGCTTCACCAGAAATTATCTCCTAATTTTATTTAAATTTTCTGGATATGGAAACACCGATGGTTCTTTGGTTGATGAAGCCTTATTTGTTTAGAAATGAGCAATGGCACCCCCACAGGGTCACAGAGAAGCTTTTATCAGTAACAGCCTTTAGGCCACAGTTTGCAATCAGTGAATATTTATATTAGTAGCAATTGCACCAGACAGTAATTATCTTATCACAGAGGAAAAGGTTAAAAAGAAGCTTCTCCATTGGACACCCACTGTGTGGATAATTAAGTATCTCCATGGCTTCTTTCATTACTGCATTCAATAATAGTTAAATACTAGGGAACCTAGCTATAATCAGACATGATTTGATGAGATATAGAGAAAGACAGGAACAAACAATTTTTGTCTCTAGTTTTACTTGCTAAATTTCTTAATTTGATAGACAATGGTAAACATTTTTATAATATCCCCTAGATACCCACTGTTGTCCAATGAACAAAGTTATTAAGTAGAAACACTTAATTGCATCTTGTGACATTCGAGAAAATATATTAGGATACCTAAAGCAATTTTTTTTCTCTTAAAAGTAGATTGAAAGTTATTTGTGAAGATAATTCTTAAAGGCAATTTATTTCTGACACATTTAGGTGATATTTAAAATATTATTTTTGTCAGACTGGGGTAATAGACTCCTCTGTATTATTCATCCCTTGAAGCCAGTGAAGATCTTTCAAATAAGGGTACATCCATGCTCTCTTTCAGGTTATTAAAATAAAATTTCTTTAACAAAATAGTAATATAGGCTATTAAATGTCACCTGAGAAACACTGAAAAATAATGCATTAAATTCGACTAAAATTAACTCAGTAGAATTGAAAGAAATGCTAATAGGTTTTGTTTTGTTTTGGGGTAGGGGAGAGGCAGAAGGAGAGGGAGAGAGGATCTTAAGCAGGCTTTACTCCCAGCATGGAGTGCTTTGCCAGTGGTGCAAGAAAATCAAGTGAGAAGAGAGAAAATCAACTAAGCCACCCAGGCTACCTTGCTAATAACATTTTTATATTATCTCAATCTTCAAAGTAAGACAGCCAGTTATTTTACCAACAAAAGGGTTTACTTGGAAAGAGCAAATACTTCCTTTATTTGGAAAGGAATTGCAATTCAGAATGTGCAACCACAGGCAAACCATACGCAAGTTAGAGATCAAAGAAGCTCATACTTTATAGAGAAAAAAGGGAGGTCAGGAGGGACTGCTCTGAATGAAAGTCCATTGGAGGAAAGTAAGAGTTCAGGGGTGGCTCTGGTTTCTCATTGGCTGAGTTGTGGCATTTTCTTTTTGGTTGAGATTGTTTCTGGACAAGGGGCAGTTCTTCCTTCCTCCTGCTGAGAGAGTGAAGTAGGCTTTTTCCTGTTACGGTCAGGTCGGCAGGAAAGCTTCCCCAACTGGCTTCACAGCTCCATCTTAAATGACATTTCCTTTATTCACTTTCACATTATACAAATAAGGAGCTTGATGCTTCAGTTTCTGACAAAAGATACTGACTCAGTATGTAGATCATACCAATTTCTTCTCTTCTACCTGCCTAAACTCTCCATTCAGAGCTCCTGTTTCTGTAACCTGAGAATGTGAAGTAGGCCCAGAGAATGACTGCTTATGCATTTATTTATTAATCCAACAAAACATGAAGCAGCCACTATCCCTCAGGCACTCTTCTAGATATGGGCTGCAGAGAAAAACAGGGTAATATTGTTTCACTGAAAGAAATTAGGGTGCCACATCAATGGTTAGCAAAGACTGGAATTATCTCATTACATGATTTTGCTAGAGTCAATTCCTGTATTCTAAAGTAGGTAATTGCTCAGGCCACAACATTGCATTTTAGACAGCAATGTTTTCACAGATTAGGTTTCTATCCATATTCATTAAAAAAAAACATTTTATATAATAAATATTTATTGATCTCCAGAATTTTGCCACTTACCATTACTCGTGCCAAGTGAGCAATACAGGCATGGATTTCTGCACCCGGTCTAGTTTAATGGCCTCTGGTCATTTAGGAGGGGCCAAAAACAAAAAACTGAGGAGTCAGAGAGTTTGAGATGAGGAACCTGTGTGATAGTGGGAGAGCTAGGAGCATGGGGTATCAAGAAAGCTTTAACAAGAAAATGATTCAAAGACAGAATGGTGAAACTAAGTAAAAATGCTACCGATAATTTAAATTTAAAAAAAGACAAAGAAATGACAGGCGAGTTTGGCAAATAAAATTTGTGCTAAACTTACAAGAATGATTTCATTTTAAAAAATCAGAATTTGAGTTCCTGATTGTAGTTGAGAAATGGACCCATGGTAAATATGTCTTCCAAGAAGTTTTTATGAAGGGGCCCCTGGATGGCTCAATCAGTTAAGTGCCTGCCTTCAGCTCAGGTCATGATCCTGAGGTCCTGGGATTAAGCCCTCCTCAGGCTCCCTGTTCAGTGGAGAGCCTACTTCTCCCTCTCCCTCTGCCTGCCGCTCTGCCTACTTACGCTCTCTCTCTCTGTGTCGAAAAAGAAAAAAAATGATTTGATGAAATAAGTCAGAAGTGGAGATAGGTCTTTATTTTTAAGGCTGGAAAACATTTGATCAGGGTTCCTAATATAAGGTTGATGAGTAAGTTTATGGAACTGAATGGGGGGAAATGTGCATGTTTATTTTCACTGACTTCTATTTAAATCCAGCTTTTCTTTCAATTATTAATATAGAGAAAAAATTCAAATAACTTGTTTATGGGGTGCCTGGCTGGTTCAGTAGGTTAACCATCTGCCTTTGGCTCAGGTCATGATCCCAGGGTCCTAGGATCCAGCCCCACATCTGGCTCCCTGCTCAGTGGGGAGCCTGTTTCTCCCTCTCCTCCCTGGTCCTGCATCTCTCATTATCTCTGTCTCTCTGACTCCAATAAATAAATAAAATCTTAAAAAAGAAAAACTTTGTGGGCGCCTGGGTGGCTCAGTGGGTTAAGCCGCTGCCTTCAGCTCAGGTCATGATCTCAGAGTCCTGGGATCGAGCCCCGCATCGGGCTCTCTGCTCATCAGGGAGCCTGCTTCCTCCTCTCTCTCTGCCTGCCTCTCTGCCTGCTTGTGATCTCTCTGTCAAATAAATAAAATCTTAAAAAAAAAAAAAAAACTTTGTTATATTTGTATCAATAATAGAAACCATAGTCACTTTAAAATGTTCTAGCTATTCCACATACAGAGAAATGTTATTTACATTCAGATATTTATTATTATTCAGAAATTACTATGTCTATGATTCTTGTTTCTAGTTCTTATTACTAAATAAGCAAATACATATATACTATATCAAAATTGTTGTTTTTAATATTTTTAATATTTTAATTGTGGAATAATTATATATTTATGGAAAGTTGCAAGAATAATCCAGTGGTTTCTTCAGCCAGTTTCCCCAAAGAGCAAACACTTTATATTAGCACTATAATTTTGTCAATCTCCCCACTAAAAATTCGTACTTTACTAATAACTAAACTCCTAACTTTAATACTGATTTCAACTCCAAGTGCTTTCTCATTTTATATCTACTTTCTGGAATATACTGGCCCTCCTTCTTTGAATATTCAAATTCTACCCATGCTTTGACATAGTTTAAAATGCCCACGATGTGTACAGTTTATGGCATTGGTGTAGGCACCTTAAATAATATATTTTGTGACTTTTTATCACTACTGTGATAACCATACAATTTAATATACTTCCAAATGTAAGTACGTTAAACATGAGAGTAGATGCATGAAAACTGATGTAAAATAAAGTTTTAAAACTGAAAAATCTGGGGTTCTTAACTTTGGACAATAAGACTGCTGGCCTGGAAGGGAAACAGTAAGCCCAAGTATATCGATAGCAAGCTAGCTAGATAGCTAGAGAAAGAAGTGGCTGAAAGGGATTCTGGAAATAAAGAAATTGTTATGAAACAATATTTTGGCTAATTATTTTTTTTTTTAAGATTTTATTCATTTATTCGACAGAGAGAGAGAGAACACAAGCAGGCAGAGTGGCAGGCAGAGGGAGAAGGAGAAGCAGTCTCCATCACTGAGCAGGGAGCCTGACATGGGGCTGGATCCCAGGGTCTTGGGATCATGACCTGAGAGGAAGGTGGACACTTAACCAACTGAGTCACTTAGTGCCCCAGGGCTAATTCTTCTTAAAAGAATATGTCTATAGTGTTTTATGAAGTTTTTTGAAGTAACTAATAAGAATTGTTATATTGTGATATGTTTCAATTTTATGCATTCTTTATGTTATATTTTCATAACTTTTTAAAAACTATAAATAGAATTGTATCATACAGTTCCATTATTGAGACATATCTTTTTGATAAAAATCTAATAATAAGTGTAGAAGTTAACATTAAGAAGTAATATGAGTACTAAGTTTTATTCGCTTACCTGACCACATAAAATCTCAACTTACCGGTTAATAGAGTTGATGTGAGTTTTCACTATTTATAAGCTTCAGCCATTCAATGGTAATTAGCATGAAGGTGTTATGCACTCTTGTCCTAATACAGGTTTCCTTTTAACCTTTCTAAGAGGTCCTGCTATTTTTTGCTTCATTGCTTTGCTTTATTGAACATTATACGACATGGCAAGCAATTAAGTATGATTGTGTAGGAAATTAAATCAGCAAAAGTGCATTAATGGTCAGGTTTAAATACACAAAAGCAACAAAATTGAAGTAAAGGTTGCAGTTCTATATTTAACTTATCTTATTGTGTCCAGGTACTATAGAATGTAAAAATGTGTTAAATCATTCATGCTTTGAAGAGCATAAAAATATTTCTTCACAGTGGATTTACTTGATGACAGGATTTAAAGTCCCCTTATGAAAGGTTCATAATTATCCTTACTTAATAACCTTCCCAGGGTTAGTTTTTATTTGTTATCTCATTCTTGGCAGAATGGGGCTAAATTCTAAACAGGCAAAGTACTTGAATGTATATGTAGTATTCACTGATTATCTATTTTCAACATATAAAGTAAATATATTTGAATATCACATCACTCTTTCATTTTTTGTCTTTGTTTCACAAAAAAAGACAGTTTGGATTAGTGAAAATAATTTCAGTGGAAAATGAGTCTGGACTAGAGATTAAAAGAGTTTTCATTAATTATTTTTAATTAAAAGATAAATTATATCCCATGATAAAACTGAATGGACAGTTTTTCAAAATATAAGTTACAAATATTCATGAAGTAGAAAATCTTGGAGACCATGAATTTTTTTTTTTTAATTGATAAAAGAATATTTCCACACAAGTCCCTAGCCCAAATGATTTCTTTGGTATTTTCTTTTGAACTTTCTGATGAGAGAAAATTTCCTTGCTTTAAAAATGAATCCAGGGGGGACGCCTGGGTGGCTCAGTTGGTTGGGCAGCTGCCTTCGGCTCAGGTCATGATCTCAGCGTCCTGGGATCAAGTCCCGCATCGGGCTCCTTGCTCGGCGGGGAGCCTGCTTCTCCCTCTGCCTCTGCCTGCCACTCTGTCTGCCTGTGCTTGCTCTCTCTCTCTCTGACAAATAAATAAACAAAATCTTAAAAAAAAAAAAAATGAATCCAGGGGCACCTGGGTGGCTCAGTCGTTAAGCATCTGCCTTCAGGTCAGGTCATGATCTCCAGGTCCTGGGATTGAACCCCTTTAGGGGCTGCAGGCTCAGTGTGGAGTCAGCTTGAGGATTTTCTCTCTCTCGTCTGCGTCCCCCCCCGCTCATTCTCTCTCTCAAATAAATAATATATTTTTTTCTTTTTAAGTATTTTATCTATTTATTTGAGATCATGGCCTGAGCGTAAAACCGACACTTAATGGACTGAACCGCCCAGGCACTCCTAAATAAATCTTCAAAAAAAGGTGGTAAACTTTTTAACTGAATTTATAGTAGAGGGCACAAGAATCTGATTATTTCGCTTTTGGTAAAACATCACTCAAAATTTCAAAAAGTTTAAGTTTGATTTAAATTTTTGAACTGGATTTTTTAAATGGCAAATATTATTATTGCAATTAGCTGAGTTTCTGTGTGGAGAAACAGTGAGATGGGAGCGAAATGAAAGAGAGAAATTCTAGGCCTAGGTATACAGACTATTCTTATAAGATTAATGATTAAAAAGAACCTTCTCTGGAGTCACGACGCTAGTCACAGCACTAGTACTACACAGAGCACATGCACACAAATCCGTCTTTAAAATGAAAGCTACTTATCAATGGTATCCCTGGATAGCAATTCAAGAAGCCTTATTCTGTAGTGTTATGTACATGTTAGACAGCTTAAAAGAGCACCAGGGGTTCTAACAAAATTAAGGATGTGCTGTTAAAAATCACAGAATTTTACAAATAAAAGTTCTGATTGCTTTCCACACAAAAGTAACAGAAAAGCTTTTGTTTAAAAAGAGAAACATTTAGGGGCACCTGGGTGGCTCAGTGGGTTAAGCTGCTGCCTTCGGCTCAGGTCATGATCTCAGGGTCCTGGGATCGAGCCCCGCATCGGGCTCTCTGCTCAGCAGGGAGCCTGCTTCCTCCTCTCTCTCTGCCTGCCTCTCTGCCTGCTTGTGATCTCTCTCTGTCAAATAAATAAATAAAATCTTTAAAAAAAAAAAAAAAAAGAGAAACATTTAGTGAAAAGGCTCAAATAGCAACATTTTTCTTTCTTTTTAAAAAAGATTTTATTTATTTATTTGACAGAGAGAGAGAGATCCCAAGTAGGCAGAGAGGCAGGCAGAGAGAGAGGGGGAAGCAGGCTCCCTGCTGAGCAGAGTCTGATGCAGGGCTGGATCCCAGGACCCTGAGATCATGACCTGAGCCAAAGGCAGAGCCTTAACCCATTGAGCCACCCACACAGCCTGCAAAATTTTCCAGTACGGGATTTGGTGGCTAGAAAAGGAAAGGTCATACAGCTATTGAGAACCTCATAAGTCTAGCATGTAAAATTATAGGAAATAAACGCTGACACATGATGCAAAATGAGAAATTGAGAAGCTTCTCTTCACAAACAATATTTTACATCGGTATATTGATGACATGTCACCTGAGGCGTTAGAGGTTTCATGTAATATACTGAAAACAACATCTTCTCAATGCAGGCTGATGAGGCAACAGATTTCACCAATAAATGCCAAGCTGTAGCATTTGTCAGATTTGTTAAGTGGTTGTAAAATTCAATGCGATATAGTCTCCTACAAATAACACCTGAAACAGGAAAGTAGCAAAATATATTTAATAGTTTGTCTTCCTATCTGGAAACAAAATGTCTATCTTAGAATTACTATGTTTGTATCTAGAGAGATATTTGGCTTCTTGAGAGGTTTTGCCTCCTTTTTAAGAAAAGAAACTCCTGACTTTATTATAATATACTGCGCTTTTCACAGGGAGATGCTGTGTCAAAAATTCTTGTCGTTGAAAGGAAATAGTGCCAGATAACACCAGAAAATGGATTTATATTTTTAAAATATTTCACTCAAGAATGTTAAAAAAATGTATGAAAGCCTGAAGAAACGTCACCTGATATGTGTAGACATCAGTGCACTGCTCATCAGAGGAAGAGGCTTCAAGAAGTTCTTAAGGTGTTTGAGTTGAAAGATGAATTGCAGGAATAATTTTACAAAAATGATAAGCCATATTTCCCAGAGTGTTTTCGAGATGAAGAATAGCTGGAAAACTAGCCTTAATTAGCGGATAATTTATATCACTTGAACTATTTGTAGAAGTCTGTGATATCCTAGATAAATGTTTTTATTTCAAGTGACAAGATTCTTGAATTTAAAAAGAAAATGATATTTGGAAAAAAATTATTAAGTAGACTTAAATCTTGATATGTTTGCATTAATGCTTGGGCTTCTGAGTACAAAAGGATATCAGCAAGTCACAATGGTAGTGAGAACTGTCTGGAAGAACTGAAGAAATTGAACAGAATTTTCCCATGCTGTTAACACAAGTTCAAGATTATATTAAAAATAAAGCATTTTTCTGAATATTTTGCTGAGTTTGATAATTTTCCTCAGGGAGAAGAGGGATAAGTGTGCAAGATCCAGAGTAACTGTACACTAAAGATTATACACTGATCTCTCCCTAGGTGAGCTAGAGATTTCTATTAAAAGGGGAATTCTGCCACTGATTAAAAAAAGAAAAAAAAAACACAACTTTTACATTTGTGAACAACATTTTTCTTCTTTATCAGGTGCCAAGAGAGAGAACTAAAATAATCTCACTTAAGTTGAAATGAGATTGTTCTTCTCTAAGCCAAGACTCTGAATCAAGTGCTATATGTCAAAAACAACTACAGGTTTCCATTTATGAAGGAAATTTCATTCTTAATATTTGGTTGCAAAAATAACACATTTCTTACATACATAGGCTTTCTGAAAATGCCAGGAAGCCAACACATTTTCAACTGTAAGTCATACTAATTTGTAGTTTTATTAAAAGGAAAATAACATGGAAAACAATCTTAGCTATGGTTAAATTTTAGAGTGGGGCAGACCTAGTTGATCTGTACAGTAATAGATAATGCCAGGAATGTTTATTAATAAATATCACAGTAAGACTTCTTAAAATTGTTGAATAGAAGAATCCTTGAACAAAATTCATTTTAGTAGCATTAGTATCGGGTATTTCCATAATATGAATTTTTCCAAGGGTTGACATGTGGTGATATATCCCATAATTATTTAAATTGGCCATACTAACAATAACTTGGAAAGATAAATGATAGAGTGATAAAGTTTCCCAACACAGTTTCCTAGGACAAGGCCATTATTCTTCTCAGGAAGGGGAATATGATAGGAAATGTTGAAAGTATAAAGCTGTCAATCACAGGATGAAAAATAAGACAAAAAGAATACAATATCTGATTGACAATGTGACAACCAGGGTTTTTAGGCATCTAGGAGAACCTTCCTTTTCTTATTGGAATCAGCAGAAAATATCTGAAGGTTATCTATTCATAAAGTGTTTCTGAAGAAAGCTGGTTTAATATCTTTTAATAGGAATAATTGTCCAATTCTTGTCATTTGAAAATGGTTGATATTTTTGTTGGAAAAGATTTAGCCAAAGATCAATTCCTTTTCATTTTACTTTTGTACAGGAACATCAAGAGTACCTGATAATTTCTCTATTAGTGATGTAATACTTTTCCTGCCATGTTTTCTAGAATACGAATTACCCAGTTTGAGTTTATGTAGTGGTGCATTAGTTGGGTGGTGAGGATAGGCAGTCTGTAGTTACTGATGATAAAATGGAAAGTTCTGAGTATTCTTACAATGTTCAGCTAAAAAAAAAAATTGTTCAGTTTGTATGAGTGAAAATATTTCTTGTGACCTCTAGGTAACCTCTCCCCAGGATACAGTCTATGACTTCCTGAGAAGAGAACTCACAGATCTATTAGGAGTAAAGATAAAAGGGTTGGCCGTGAGAATTGCAGGAAGCCTATTAGTATAAATACATTTAATTTTCATGTTCTTCTTATCTGTTTAACTTTTCTGAAAGACTGTAGGTGATGAGGTCAGCCTTTTACTAATTTGTCATGTCTGATTTTAAATTCATAAGCTTTACTTAGAAATTTTTCCTGTTTCTGCCTTTCCTAATTTGGCAGGTTCTTATGAAGTTAAACATAATCTTACCATGCAGCTACCCAGTTGTGCCCAGGTCAGCGATGTAACTGACAGGGAAAGAGCATGAGGGAAAATTTTGGAGTGATGGTTTCTATTTTATTGTGGTGATGGATTCATTAGTATACACAAGAATGTATGCACTTGTCCAGTGCATAGAATTTGCAATTAAAATAACTGGATTTTATTATGTATAAGCAATAGCAATAAAGTTTATTTTATAAAATGATATTTTGAGAACCAAATCTTTTTTTTTTTCACTTTTTCCAATGATCAATAAAATACTGACATTAAAAGTCCAGAAGCAGGCATATTCTGATTTAAGCTATATTGTGCCTGGAATATTTCTCTTGAGGTTTAGAATATTTCACCTTGGAACCAAGTATTAAACATCAGGCAAAAGAAAAAAATGATGTCATTTTTGTTAGGCTAACCTCATATTTAAAAATAATTTACATTGTAAAATGGTAATTGTTGTCAAAACATATGGGCAGAGGGAGAATCTTAGTATGCCATCTATAAATTGTTAGCTCCCCCAAAATGTGCAACTTTTTGAGAGGGTCTCCTTTTATTTTTTTTTTTAAGATTTTATTTATTTATTTGACAGACAGAGATCACAAGTAGATAGAGAGGTAGGCAGAGAGAGGGGGGAGCAGGCTTCCTGCTGAGCAGAGAGCCCAAAGTGGGGCTCTATCCCAGGACCCTGGGATCATGACCTGAGCCTAAAGCAGAGGCTTTAACCCACTGAGCCACCCAGGTGCCCTGAGGGGTCTCCTTTTAATGTTTAGAATTGTTTCAATTAAATATGAATTAAACTACTTCTGTTAATTCTTTCAATCACTTATATATTCAACAAATACTTTGTAAGTCTTCAAGCAGACATAGTTTCCATACTTATGAAACAGGCACTCTGATGGGATATAGATAATAAATTAATGTTATAATTAAAATTTGTGATGAATGCTGATAAAGAAAAAAAATGAAGTTCTAAGAGAACATATTACAGAAAATTTCAATGTAAGAAACTCTGCTAAAGAAATGACTTTTAAGCTAAGCAACAAATAATATGTATGGATGCATAAACTACTTTTACATGTATTATTGACTAAAAAATGTGTCCATTTTGCCAAAAGCTACTTCTTTTGAGAATAGCATAGGCTGAATGTTTAAATAATTTGTGTCTATTCGTATTTGAATAGGCATTTTTTGCATTTCACTGAATTTTAAGATGGCTTCAAATGGCTTTTTGGCTGAATTACACCTACTTCTGTGCACTGATACCATAGCTAGTGCAATTTGTGGAAGGGATGACGCCAGAATGTTATTTTAAAACCTCATTTTAAAAAATAGATATTATAATGGCATTTTGGGAATTTATTATTTTTTTATCAATGGTAATACTGTATTATTAAACACAGTTTACAATCAACTAAATTAACTCAAATAACGACATGTTTTATGCATTCATTGTACCAATTCCTTTTATAAAAATGAGAATATATTTTAATAAAAGCTTTTTGTAAATATGTAAAACTATTCATCTTGGTATGAAAAGACTCTGGCTTCTTTCAGTATTATCTCTGGGTAATCTTTGGAAAGAGGGGCACCAGATTTAGTATTACTTGTAATACCACAATCACGTAAGTTATTTCATTATACAGTTGTCCTTATGACCCACATCATGTGCGGCGGGTATAGTCTAGGCCAACAAACGTTTCATCAAGACTTGAGTCTTCAGTCGGTTAAGCATCTGCCTTTGTCTCAGGTCGCGATCCCAGAGTCCTGGGATAGAATTCTACATGGGGCTCCCTGCTCTGCGGGAAGTCTGTTTCTTCCTCTTCCTCTGCCCCTCACCTTGCTTGTGCTCTCTCTCACTCTCAAATACATAAATAAATAAATAAAGGTATTAAAAACAACAACAACAAATGTTTCATCAGAGATTGGGGTTATGATGAGAATATGAGCAAGATAAGGACTTGTTTATGATACTTTCTATTTGATTTTAGGAGAACATGTAGTAAATTACAACCAAGTAAATTATAAACCAAAATGCTAATATTTTCATGAAGTTTCAAAAATTAAACTCTTCCCTTTGAAAAATAAAATTAAAATAATGAAGTCCAAACTTATGTTTGCATTATAGTTAGGGTTTGTGTGGAATGTTTCAGAATAATAATAGTAATCATTATATTTATTAACTTACAAACAAGTAACAGATACTAATATTAATCTTATAGTACTGTAGTTGTTAATTTTCTAATCTTCATCTAGAATTTGAGTACCTTAAATTCAGGCCTTTTTGTCTAGCATAGTGTTGGCCACAGAGTAAATGATAGGTAAGTGTTTGTTTCTTCAAGCTTTTTTCCTAGCAAATTCTTTGGAGGCTCATATTGATTAGCGAACATGTTTCTGAAAAATTACATTTAAATTTTAGTAAAGAAACAATGTGAATCAATCTTTCAGTCATTAGGCATTGGAATAAATTCTTCTGTGACTACTCTTGGGAAAGAGAGGCCAAGATAAGGGAATTGGAATACCAAAACAAAATGATGTAAGGATGTTTTAATGTATCAACATTCAATTTGCATCCACATCATGTGCCCCACTGTTAGCCAAGCATACCAAAATAACATGTAAAAGCTCCCACATTTGATGCTGTCTCCCATTTGTTATTCTCTAATCTGATGTAGATATTAATTTAAATTAATTTCATTGGAATGATAATATAGGAAAGCTAAAGAGAAGAACTGTGTGATTGTTTCAAATCTTCAAGCACTCTCAGAGAAAAAAAGCGACTGAGAGAACTCATATTTGAAGAAAATATTTTGAAAATGGTCATAAATTACACCATTGTTTTTTAATTTCCTCCATAAATTTTTGAATTTCGTAATATGGTATTCAAAAATTCAAATTCTTGCAAGACAGAACTGTATCTATATCCTTCAGCAAATGATGTAGCATTTTCAGCTCTCCTTTATCATATGTACCTTAGCTTAGGTCCTGTAACTTTTGTGCCTCTAGCGGCTACAGAATGGAAAGGGGTCAATGAGAGGCACCCTTGTAGCACAAAATGTGTAGTGCCTGAGAGAAAATACACATTACCTTGGATCCTGCTTCTCTTAATTTAAGGTCCTGAAAACCCCGTTGTAACTTTCATGATAGGTTTTTCTCACAGGGGCCCTTCTCCCCTTGTTTATATTTCATGCCCTCATAGTCTCCCCTTTTATCCTACCTCTAATTCATATATACGTATATATTTCCTGAAAATTTTTCCCCGCAAAATATAAGGTTATGTATCCAGAGGAACATAGGAAACAAGAAGAAACATAAGAAATTATAAATTTTAATCATCTCAAACAGAAATTAGAACATAGTTGGAACATAAGTTGAATTTGATGTTATCTCTGTCAGCTCTTAATTGAACCCGTTATACACACTCATCTTAAGGCTACCCTGTCTAAAGTTTCACACACCCATTTTATCCCTGAGGAGAGTTAATTCAAAATTCACGTTTGTATAAACATCCCAGATTGCTTTTATTTAAAGTATCTTTTTTTCTCCGTGTCAGGAAGCCATAATATTGGGTTCGTTAATGGTAGAAGAATATAGTCGCTCCAAATAAAACATGCTGTTTCGCTAAGATGGATAATTATTAATTGCAGTGTTCCCTCATTCTCTAGCTGTTTGAATTTTCTTCTTTTTTACTTTATAAGAACATTTCTTCTTTTTAAATTTTTATTTATTCATTTGACGCAGAGAGTAAGAAAGCATAAACAGGGGAAGTGGCAGAGGGAGAGGCAGAAGCAGGTTCCCCACTGAGCAGGGAGCCCGAAACAATGTGATATGGGGCTCCATCCCAGGACCCTGCAATCATGACCTGAGCCAAAAGCAGACCCTTAACCTACTGAGCCACCCACGTGCCCCTATAGGAACATTTCTTTCTTTTTTTTTTTTTTTTAAGATTTTTTATTTATTTATTTGACAGAGATCACAAGTAGGCAGAGGCAGACAGAGAGAGAGAAGGGGAAGCAGGCTCCCCACTGAGCAGAGAGCCTGATGCAGGACTCGATCCCAGGACCCCGGGATCATGACCTGAGCTGAAGGCAGAGGCTTTAACCCACTGAGCCACTCAGGCGCCTCCAATATAGGAATATTTCTTAATCTTTCCTTTCTTACCTTGTTTTTCTAACAGTATGTTGAACACTGGATATTAATAAAGTGTCATAATTTTACCTTATAAAATAAACAAATTTTGACCTATATAAAACTTTCAGAATATAATGAGGGATTACTAAATTTATGCCACAAGTTTGTTCTATTATCAGTTGCTCTGGGTAAGTTGTTTATTCAGTAGAAAGCAAACACCTAAGGGACAAGAACTAGATCTATTGTCCTTCTTTTTAAGTATATAAATAACAAATCATGGTGACAGGCATCTCATGGGGGAGTCTGTCTGAAGCACTTGCTAATCATTTTTATATAAAACTTTTGCTGCTGGGCGCCTGGGTGGCTCAGTTGGTTAAGCGACTGCCGTCGGCTCAGGTCATGATCCTGGAGTCCTGGGATCGAGTCCCGCATCGGGCTCCCTGCTTGGCAGGGAGTCTGCTTCTCCCTCTGACCCTCCCCTTTCTCATACTCTCTCTCTCAAATAAATAAATAAAATCTAAAAAAAAAAAAAAAAACAAACTTTTGCTGCTTAATTTATTCAATTCAGTATCAAGAGAGACAAGAGAATAGGGTCTTAATCTCTTTTAACTGTCATGTAACACATTAGAGTAACTTGCATTGTCCATTTTATAACTACCTACTAAAATGTATATTTCATAGAAGTGTACTCTTCTTTGCTCTTAGGATAAATGTCCTCAAATTACACACACACACACACACACACACACGCACGCATGCAAAAAACGCACATTCATTAATCAGTAAGTATGGACTAACCTGCCTCTGAAATTGTATTTATGAAATATACCAGCGATTGTTGCCATAATTTGGAAGTTTCTAAATAGTGTCAGTTAGGCAAGGATTCACAACTCCACTAAATCTTATCCATTACACTTGGAATTTAAACTAGGTGCTATGTATGAGTGGTATAACATAATTTTTTAACGTTTAACTACATGTCATTTCTTGGGTTTTTTATTTTAGCCATTCTGACAGGTGTGAGGTGATATCTCATTGTGGTCTTGATTTGCATTTCCCTGATAATGAATGACATTGAGCATCTTTTCAAGTGTCTGTATGTGGCAGGATGACTGAAATAGGTAACGGGATTAAGACCATCACTTATCTTATGGTTTTTATTTATTTTATTTTCTTCCTTTATTTTTTAAAAAGATTTTATTTATTTACTTGACAGACAGAGATCACAAGTAGGCAGGGAGGCAGGCAGAGAGAGAGGAAGGGAAGCAGGCTCCCCACTGAGCAGAGAGCACCATTCGGGGCTTGATCCCAAGATCCTGGGATCATGACCTGAGCCAAAGGCAGAGGCTTTAACCCACTGAGCCACCCAGGCACCCCTACACTTATCTTATCTTAATGAGCACATAGTTATATATGGAATTGTTGAATTACTAGAGTGTACACGTAAAAATAATGTAACATTGTATGTTAACTACACTGCAATTAAAATAAAGTTTTAAAATTTTTAGCTAAAAAAAAGTGAAGTTTAACTGTCTGAATACAGTGACTGATATAAAGATGTCTTCTCTTTTGTCAACCAAGTTGCTAAGGAGTTGGTCAGCTTTAAGTTCCAGAAGCACACCATTTCCACCATAATAAAAGCTTGTCTTTATCTCTCTCAATCAGTCAATGCTCTCCAGTGAATTCTGCAAAAAAAATGGTAAATAGCAAGAACTTGTGTTTATCTACATTGGGCTTTGGAGGCAGATAACCCATAATAAGATATTTTATCATATAATAGTGATGTGATCCAGTGAAAGTTATTTATCCGAAATCTGACTTGGTTTCTATATCTGCAAATAGAAATTCTTAAAAGAGCTGCTTTATTGTGTAATAGACTTTGTTTTTATTAAAGAAGTACTCACCCAATACCATCACCAGAAAATACATGCATTAATTAGTTAATTTATAATTAATTATAAATAGTTAATTATTTAAAATTAATAAATATATAGTTATATATTAATTATGTAATTATAATTAATATATAAAATATAATTAATATATAAAATATATTATGAATATATAAAAATATATAATTAATATAGAAAAATAAAAAAATAATTATTTGAAGGAGAGTTATTTGACCTTCAATGTGATATATATAATCATTATTCAACTATTATGAAAATCTTTTTGTCAAATATGATTCTGTTATTCATAAAATTTCTCTTCTTTCTTATCATTATTATTTTCCAAGGTGGCATACATTGATAAAATAATCTCAGTTTAAAATTACTGATTTATTAATACAATGCATACTTACTGTGCATATTTACTCTGCATATTTAGTAATATAATGCATATTTACTTTATATGCTAATTTTCATAGTAGATTTTGTGCATATAGTGAGACTAAGGTAGATAAGTTTTATGCTCTGACAATAACACTGTACATATTCAATAAGAACTTCTGTGTATACATACGGAAAATAACTTACTATTCACTCTTTGAACAGTTTGTGGTCTTAGTTACATAACAGAATGCAGATAGTGCAAAAAATTTTAATTCTTACAAATAAACTACAACTGAATTTATTTCTATCACAAAGGTTGTGAAGAAGGCAAGAAGAGAAAAATACAGGGCAAATATGTAAGGAACACCTTTGTCTTTCACGTGCAAGGTAAGTATGCTAACTAATGTTACTTTTAATATTTTACATATTTTAAACCATTTTTAGTTAATTTCACTCAATTTAGAGCTATAAGCATATTTCAGGAGTTGCATCTTACTATTATTAGGAATAGGGCATCTGAAATTTACTTCAGTACAATTTGAAATTCCGAGAACAAATGTATTGTTATCAGTTATACTTCTTTAGTCTTTAAGAAATAACATAACTGGGTTTGAGGTGTCTACCTTCATTATTTTCTATTTCTGTATCAAGAAACAATAAAAATGAATTTTATATTTGATAGTTTGCTTTCACAAACACAAAGAAGATATTTTAAGCAAAATTCTGTCTCAGTTCGATTTGCTCTTATGTAGTGATCACTATGATATATTTAGGAAAGAACTTATAAATTTATATTTATATTTTGAGGATTATTGGATGGACTCTTTTAAATTTAAGAATCATTCTACAGTTGCTTAAAGATTTCAAAATAGAGCTTTGGAAATTAAAACTCCATGAGGACATAAAATCTTCCTTGGCTATAGTTGAAAAGAGAATTTGCGAGTTGGAAGATGATACTCAGGTGTCCACAAAGACCATAAGACAAAGAGAAAAAGAATTTTTTTTTTTAAGATTTTATTTATGTATTTGACAGACAGAGATTACAAGTAGGCAGAGAGGCAGGCAGAGAGAGGAAGCAGGCTCCCTGCTGAGCAGAGAGCCCGATGTGGGGCTTGATCCCAGGACCCTGGGATCATGACCTGAGCTGAAGGCAGAGGCTTTAACCCACTGAACCACCTAGGCACCCCAAGAGAAAAAGAATTTCTACATACATAAACACGTAAATTTGGCATGAGGCATGGAGGATGGATTTGAAAGCTGCAGTACACCTAAAAGAAAGTGTACAAGGAGATAACTGAAAGAACAGATGAGATTTAGTTTACAGAACTGTAAAAAAAAAAATAATAAAAGGCTAAGGTAGTGCCAATCATCATCAACAGTACATGAAGACAAGGGTTCTCTTCACTGGGCTAAAGAAAAATAAGTATCTGCCCAGAATTTTATTTCCAACTGATGAAAACATCTTAAAGAGATTGAGGAAAAACTTAGTATAATGTTTTAATGGCAATATTAAGAATTTCATTTCTAGAAGATTTGGGGAAGCTATCTTAAGCACATTCTAAATAAGAATCCTTTAGGGCTCATTAAAATTCTCAGGAGAAATTAGTTTATTCTTTATTTTATTCAAGGTAAGTAACTTAAGGGCTCGACATATAATAATGATGATAATAACAAGAACAGCAATAACAGTAGTGAAATAAATTATGATTTCCACTGTACAGTTCACATACTTAAAATATATTACTTTAAATTGAATTCCACCAAAATACACATTGATAGGGTTAGACATGATACAAGAAGGAATTATATGTTTTTTCATTGACTTTCCATTTTTAAGAGATAAAGTATATTTTGACATAGATACATTACAGAAAATAAAGTTCATTTATTTCATATTGCTGACATATGCCCTAAGTACTGGATTTTGTCAGTCTATCTACAAATAAATGTTCTGACAGAAAAAAATCTACAGCAATGAAATATTACCACAGTACCAAATAAATTAAGAATGTGGTCGCTTAAGAGTTCTATTTTATCACACAGGAGTCTGAGAGATTAGGAGAGATTTCACAGATCATCTTTTCTAATTGGATCAGGAAATTGAGTTTGGAGTTTGCAAAGATGACAAAACGGATCAAGGCTGCCTAGGTCAGCACGTTCTTGGCATAGTAATCTATATGCAAAAGAAGTAGATAAGTGTGAAATAGTAGGACTTATTTATGAATGGCCAGGTTAATATAATTTAATTAATCTTAGACTGAGCCTCATATTTAAAATTACCAGCTCTACAATTTTGGGCACATTGACATTTTAGCTCTTACACTAAGTGATTAAATGAAATGAATTTGACAAGACAAAGTGATGATTTTACTGATTGTACATAGCCTTCAAGTTGTCTGTACTCATTTATTTTTACAAATTCTGTAATGGTTGTATGATAATTTATGTCTGTAAAAGTAAATGTAGCATATAATTATTTAATCATTAAGAACACATACATACATACACTGATAAAAACATAATACACATATAAATTATTTGCTTATTTGCAAAGATTTTCAGATTTTAATAAGAAAATATAGACATATTTCTAGCCAAAATGAGGTCACGTTATTAAAAAGAACAGTAATAGTTTAGAAAGACTGGATCAGTTTTAAAATTCTCACAGATGCCAAGATTTTGCAAAGCTCATAATTGCATAAGAAAGTAAATACCTGAAGTGATATAAATTCTCAAAATAACTTATCTTGAGCCATAAAAGACTCTCAGGAAGCCAAGTTTTCAAAATGTTTTTCATACAGTTAATGCCAAAAAGACATTGGATAATACTAACTTCTCTATGCATAGAAACAGATAGACACAGATGTGGATAATAATTCTCAGCCTGAATCTGTGGATTGAATACAATTCATTCTTAAATGTTAGTCTCCGTGATGTAAATTTCACCATAACATACAAATAAACAGTGAATTTAATTCAAAGTCACACTTAGCCCCTAACAAATTGTCCAAGAGAATCCTCTATACATACATTGGAGTAGAATATGGGGATATCAGTGGGGAATCATTACAGGGTAGATGGTCATATTACAGGGGAAATGTTCAGGGTATTATGTTTTATAAAATAGTTGGGATCCTGGAGGACTTACACTGCAAAATATTCAGTAAGAAGATGATGATTTTTGCTACTTCTGTCCTGCAAATAATGGGTGAAATAGGTGATGGGGATTAAGGGGTACACTTGTCCTGATGAGCACTGGGTGATGTATGGAATTGCTGAATCACTATATTGTACACTGGAAACTAATTTAACACTGTGTGATAACTAACTAGAATTAAAATAAAAACTTAAAAAACATAGTAGTAATTCAAAAGATAGAGAAAGAGAGAAGAAAATGATTTTGAACTCCATGCACAAATGACAGATTGACACTACTATATTATAAT
Source organism: Lutra lutra (assembly GCF_902655055.1). Lineage (NCBI taxonomy): Eukaryota > Metazoa > Chordata > Mammalia > Carnivora > Mustelidae > Lutra > Lutra lutra. The sequence goes on from NC_062280.1 coordinate 158,350,372, forward strand.
CAGAATAAGTCTACACATAGAGTAGAAGAGAGAACCAGAGACTCTATTGTCTAAGAATTCAGAGTGAAAAGAGAAAACTGATAAAAATCTTTTGAGATCAAAGTGATTTTAAAAGGGATGTGATAATTATTATCAGAATAATAATTCATGAGTATAAATTGATATTGACATTTATATGAACAAATGACCACTTAACATGACCTTGGGTTTCAAAAATATTGTTTGGCTTTATTTTCCAAAGGCAAAGCTTAAGCAAAATCACATTATACTGTCTTACATAAATAAACTCTTCACATGTTTTATTTTTGTTTCATTACCAAAGGGAGTCATGGGTCTTTCAATTAGTTGCCCAAGAAAATTTTAAATATTTTGAAGTATAAAAGCTGTGACATTTAGATTACAATTTAAGTTATAAATGCTTTTTTATGTACTGAATTATTTCTTTTCATTGAAAAGTAAAATAATCAAAGTTTTCTGTTATGTGGGAGAAAAACAAAACAAAGCAAGAACAGATAAAAACTTTTGTCTCCACTTGACTTGTGTTTCGAATTCTCTCCTACAGTTTCTAATATTGCTCGCACCCACATTCTCTCTCTTCTCTCTCTTTCTCTCTCTAGTAGGGAAGGTGGGCGGAGACAATCCTGGATAAGGCAGAATTTGGGATCAGTCATTTATCTTAGTAAAATAGAACTATTGTTTATGAGTACTTGAAGTTTAGTACCCTGGGTTCATGTAAAAGTTTAGTTTTCTTTTGTGGAGATACATAACTGTGACTTTTAAATCAACTTTACAGCTATATGGGGACAAAAACATGCTCTTAGAGACCTATCTACTTCTGTCAACTATAATCTCCTGAATATAAGTCAACTTTATTCAAAATTGTTTGATTTATGAAAATCAATGATATAATAAAGAGACCTCACAAAAGCACAGGCTATCACTTTTTAGTTATAATTTATAATTCACTTTAAGTGAAATTTTAAACTGTCCTTTGAGTACAATGAAATTGCCTTATATAACTTGGCAACCTTATTAGTTCATTGCCCAATTAACTGAATAACACATTTTGTGCTCAGAAATTCCCAGTTGAGTTTCCATGTAACACATAGTTTGAGGTTTGATAATTGTACACTTAAAGCAGAGTCGCGCAGCGGAAGCGTGCTGGGCCCATAATTGTACACTTAAATATGTGTGACTAACTCCCAATTTTATAATGCATATATTTATATCATTAGTTGACTCTAGAATAACAATTTTTCTTCTTATAGTCTATTTCAGTAAGGTGTTACCAATTCAGATTTTGGGTATGAAACCAAAATTCTGGAACTGGAAATACCAAAATATGTCCAGTGTATTAATTACTTGACCATTTTTAAGGCATAAATTCCAAAGGATAAAGCTTATTTTTAAGACTTTTATTTATATATTTATATTCATTACATTTAGAACCTCTAAATAGGCTTGTCCCATCAATATTTATATGCTGTTGTAGGGGCGCCTGGGTGGCTCAGTGGGTTAAGCCGCTGCCTTCGGCTCAGGTCATGATCCCAGGTCCTGGGTTCAAGCCCCACATCGGGCTTTCTGCTCAGCAGGGAGTCTGCTTCCTCTTCTCTCTCTGCCTGCCTCTCTGCCTACTTGTGATTTCTCTCTGTCAAATAAATAAATAAAATCTTTAAAAAAATATATTTATATGCTGTTGAAGATTGTATAAATATGCACTCAAAATGTGATTTTTGTAATTCTCACTATCTTTTATTTCCTGCTTTTTTTCCCCCTGTTTTTGTCTGTTTTGATATACTTTTTTTCGGGGGAGGGTGGAAATTTGTCATTTTATTCTTGACTTATAATATAGGATACCTTACCAAAGAATAACTTTGACATACTTTTCTACTTAACCTTTAGTACCTACTAAGATGACCTTAGCATTCCCCTCAGCTTGGCTAAACTTCAACACAGGTGTTTTCCTAACTCTAGGCCCCTGACACTTCTTTTCTTAGGAGCATCTATTTTAGAAACCCTGTAGCAGCACATTTTTTCGCTGCCCATTGAGACATACATCTTCTTCCAGACTCACGCTAGTTTTACAACCCAGAAATACCTTTCTTAAGGATGTGGGAGATACTCCATTGAAATGTAATCATTGAAATAGGTGGAGCTGTCATATCCTAGTCTCTGTGGGGGAGTAGGAGCCTAACTTCAGTAAGTGATGATTTGCAAACACAGATGGCCTAATCTAGTACTTTTCCATTAGCTGACCCCAGCTTTTTTTTTTTTTTTTTTTTTAGCTGATCCCATCTTTTAATGATCCTTTTATACAATGGAATATTATTCAGACATAAAAGTAAATCCTGTCACTTAGGACAACACGGATGAAACTGGAAAACATTCTAGGTGAAATAAGCCATAATCAGAAGGACAAATCCTGCATGAGCTAGCATGTAGAATCTAAAAAAGTCAAAATAATAAAAACAGAGAGTAGAGTAGTGCTTTTCAGGGGCTGGGGAGTGGGGGGAAATAGGTAATTATTGGTCTGAGGGTATAAGCCTTCAGTTATAAGATGAATAAGTTCTGGAGATCTCATGGGCAGCATGATGACTGGAGTTGATAATACTGTATTGTACACTTGAAATTTGCTGAGAAAGTAGATCTTAAGTATTCTTACCGAAAAAGAAAAAAAAAAAGCAACTGTGTAACATGATGGTTGTGTTAATTAGCTTGACTGTGGTAATCATTTCACAATGCATACATATATCAGATCATCATGTCATATGCATTAAATATCTACAAAATTTATTTATCAATTATATCTCCATAGGGCTGAAAAAAATCTAACTTTTATCAGAAGAGTTGAGTTCAATTTCTCTCCTCTATTATAATAGTTTTAATAGTTTTGACTGAAGTCTTCCTTGCCTCTTTAACTTGCTTACCTATTAAGTTCCAGGGCACTTTTTCTTTAGCTGTGCTTTTATTCAGCTCATGTCAGGTACTCATTCTTGACAGGCATATACTGTGAAGTGGCAGCTCTGCTATTGGACCAGGTGGTGTGGCCCAGTACGAAAAAGCAATTAGACAATTTGTTATTGACATGCTACATTAATTACATGGTTCTCAGAAAAGAAGTTTGTTAACAAAGAAAAAAAAACTATCAAAACAACTCTTTAAAACACACATATACATGTACATATCTATTTGGTTTTAAATATAGATGTTAGCTTATAATGAATATTTGAAAGATACTCTAAAGTTTCCGTTATGATCGTTCATTTCACACAAATTCTTAATACGATTGTCTTCCAAAATGATTATGTTAACTTTTAAAATCCCAGATTCTTAAGATTTTTGTAAACTAATAAAATAATCCCAAATATCTTAATCTCGAATTTAGCTCCTCTTTTTAAAGGTAATAAGCTCTCACCTTTGTAAATAAAAGACTTTAGAATTCCTTATATATTTTTCATTCTGGCTGTTGAAAGTCAAATTTGAAATACATATGAGTAATTTCAATATAAAGTGATATCAACAAAACTTACAATCCAAAGCTATCTTGGTCACCTAAGATAATTATTATTTTCTAATTCTGATATATGAGCAAAATTTTATTTATTTTTGATAGAGAGTAAATTTTAAGATGATAAAGGAGGCACATAACTATAGATATAAACATGACCCATGCTCTCAGCATTCCCATTTTGTTCAATAATAATCACACAGAATACCCAAAAGAATGGGCACAAAATTACTGAGAAACATATGGTGCCAGAGATCAGAGTGTTAATGGGCTTGGGGTTTATTCCTTCTCATCACTCTGTGCACAGGGAAAAGTCATACACATGAATAAAAAATAATGGGAATTCAAAAATAGTATCAATCAAATAAAAGTCTCATCATTGTGTTATATAATTTTAAGCTTCAGGTGTAACCAGGCTAAGAAAAATGTAATAATATCACAAAAAAGGAATTTGGTAATTGCTGCATGGACTTAGGGAATAAGATTTATATTAAAGGGTTTTTTTTTTTCTTATCCATATTTTAGGCTAAAGAAGACATTGAGATTAAATCATTTGTTAAATATAAATATTAAATCTCCACTTTGAGCACTTCTAGGAAAATCATACTGTGATAGCAAGAAAATAGATTGAATAAGACCTGAGGGGGAAGAAAAAAGGCTATCATTTCAAATCATCTAATTACAAAAAGGCCTTTCTGTTATAGAAAATGAGTGTCTCTCTTTTAACTCTTTAAAGATTTTGCCAATACTCAACCACAGTTTTATTTCCTGGAGCCACAACAATTCTTGAATTTCATAGACACCGGATTACAAACTTCCTGATTTCAGAGAACTTTATCTAATTTTTTAGCTATAGTTTTTAGTTTACTTTAGTTGTTTTGTTTTGTTTTTGTGTGAGTAAATAAATTTTTACTTAGGTAGATGTATTTAATTTGAATCAGTGAAAGCAAGTAGACAGGATTTTACATGTTTATGGATATTGAGGAAGTGATGTAATCACAGGAAGTAGGTACCCTTTTCTAATATGTGCAAGGACTTAGAAGAAGTCAATTACATAAAATGTAAATCAGTATTTTTAATCACAAATGAAAAATAGTACATGTTAAAATGTTTTTAATAAAATACTAATTTTAATATCATTTCACACACATAAAAATTTTAGTGATATAAAGGCTATTGAGAGAGCAATTACTTGGGACACTATTAATCTACTGAAATGGAACCATTCGTCAGCTAGCAGCTCTGTTTCAAGCCTTTTTTGTATCCTCCTTTGTATTCTTCTTTCACTTTTGAAAAATGGACGATGCAGCATCTTGTTCACTGTTATATATCAAATACCATATGTGTATAGTGTTTCCTCAGATGCCCAGGGTACCCTGCACTTTCAGAGTAAGGTCATGTCCTCTTGATTTCATATTTGATAAGTCCCAGAAATGTTTTCAACCACCTTTCTTTCCATTAGTTTGGAGCAAATCCTGTTATTTCTCCACTCATTTATAAATGAATGAAAAACAAGGTAGTAATGTTTCTATCACATCATTTATTAAAGAACCTTCAATCAATCAATGTCCTACTACTTCAGAATTAGAGAGTACATCATAAATGGGCAGTTATACTGCAATCAGAAGTGCAAAGGGCATAAAGTTCGGGTGAAGATTCTGACTTTGACATTTACAGTTTCTATAAACTTGCATAACCACTTAGTCTTTCAGTGTCTCTCCATTTACTGATACTTTCATTGGCTGAGATAACAATTACACTGAATTTGTTTTTATAAATTAGGTACAACCACATAAAACACTTCAATTCCTTTGAAATAATGTAAAATAAATATACTAAAGAAATCATGTAAGTTTTGGTGAAATGAAGAAATAATAATCTTGGACGACATTAACATGACACAGAAACCAAAGTAAAACATTGTATGTTGATAAAATAAAGTATTTATTTCGAGTGCCTATTATGCTGATAACACCATAAATATGAATATTCAAGGAAAAAAGAAAAGAAAAATGACGTTTTTCTCACTTAGCAGACATTTATTTATTTATTTACAAAAACATTTCACATCTTACAGTAGATGCAGATACAAGGTTAAAAACAAAATATTTGCCTTCATGATGTTCTTAGGAAAGAGGCAATTAAAATTGTAAAGATTAATTATTATTGATAAAAATCATTGATAGAATCATGGGGAAAATGCTAAGGAACAAATGCAATAAATTATTAATATGTATTGATAGAATTCAGTATTATGTAAGATTCCTTCACAGTCACATAGATTTCCATTTAAAAATGCTTATATTGGGGGCGCCTGGGTGGCTCAGTGGGTTAAAGCCTCTGCCTTCGGCTCAGGTCATGATCTCAGGGTCCTGGGATCAAGCCCCACGTCGGGCTCTCTGCTGAGCAGGGAGCCTGTTTCCTCCTCTCTCTCTCTCTCTGCCTGCTTGTGATTTCTCTCTGTGTGTCAAATAAACAAAATCTTTAAAAAAAAATGCTTATATTGAAAACATTTTACCTTCTTAATGGGAGATCCATATTTTATTCAGGTCTCTAGTTTTTACCAAAAGTCTTTTTCTTCTTCATAGTACCAAAAATTTATATTTTATTCAGGTTTCTTTAGCTTTTGCTAAAGTCCTTTTTCTATTCCAGGATCTTATTCAGGATACATTATATCCAGGATACATTGTACATTAATATATTATATTTAGTTGTCACATCTTGTCGGCTCCTCTGGGCTTTTACTATCCCATCACCTGCCCCATACATTAAAAAACTAAAAATTTTTAATAGATTACATATTTTAGAGCAGTTTTAGATTCACAGAAAAAATGAGCAGAAAGTACAGAGTCCCTACAAATTCCCCAACTCACAAACACACACAGCACCCCTCACCTACTATCAGCATTCCTAACCATAGTGATGCCGCTTTGTTACGTTAGGTGAACCCTCACGGGCGTATCATTATCTCTCAAAAGTTTTGGGTGTATTCTTGGTGTTGTACACCAAGTACAATGTATAATGAATACATGTATAATGCATAATGACTTGTGTCCACCATTAATGTATTTTCACTGCCCTAAAAATCCTCTATGCTGTGCCTATCCACCCCTGCCTGCCCTCACCCCCACCCCCTAGCAACCACTGATCATTTTACTATCTCCATAGTTTTGTCTTTTCCAGAATGTCATAGGACTGGTAGCATACATGATGTAGCCTCTTCAGAATTTCTCCTTTCATTTAGCAATGTGCCTGTAAGATTCCTCCATTTCATTTCATGGATTGATAGCTCTTTTCCTTTTAGGGGTGAATAATATTCCATTATGTGAATATGCTGTTGTTTATTTATCCATTTACTTACTGAAGGACATCTCGGTTGCTTCTCGGTTTGCTTCCAAGTTTCGGCCATTATGAGTAAAACTGCTATAAACAACTGTGTGCTAGTTTTTCTGTGGATGTATGTTTTCAGCTCATTTGGGTAAATAGCAATGAGCACAGTTACTGGACTTTATGGAAGAGGTATATTTAGTTTTGTATGAAACTGCCAAGCCGTCTTCCGATGTGGCTGCATCATTTTGCATTCCCACAACCACCAACTGAGAGTTCTTGTTATTCCACAGCCTCTCCAGCATGTGGTGTTGTCAGTGTTCTGGGTATGAGCCATCCTTACAGGTATTTAGTGGTTATCTCTTTGGTTTAATTTGCAATTCTCTAATGACAAATGACATGGACCATCTTTTCATATACTTATTTGCTATTTGTATATATTCTTTGATGAAGTGTTTGTTCAGGTATTTTCCCGACTTTTTAAAAAAATTGGGTTCATTTTCTTTTTTTGAGTTTTTAGAGTTCTTTTAGAGTTCTTTGTATATTTTGGATAATAGTCCTCTGCTAGGTATGTCTTTTGCGGATGTTTCTTCCCAGTTTGTCTTCTGATTTTCTTGGTCATGCTTTCTTAGGACATTGTTATATTCTTCATCCTAATGTTTTTATTGGTTTTTTTTGCATATATATTTATCAGTGGCATTGAAGTCATTCTCTGTGTTATTCTTTTACACATTGTTACCTACATTTTACTAAAATGAGGTGGGGTTTTTGCCTTTTTCTACTTCCTTGAAATATTTACCTATGATTTGGATTATTGCCAATGAATGTTTGATAGAATCCATATATCAATCAGCAGAGTATGATATATTCTTCATATGGAGAATTAAAACTAGAAATTCAATTTGTTTATTGTATTATTTTCATATTTTTTACTTACTCATGAGAGTAGTTGGGAATTTATATGGTTTCAGCAATTCATGCATTTCACCTTTATTTCTTTTTTCAAGATTTTATTTATTTATTTGACTGACAAAGATCACAAGCAGGCAGAGAGACCCACAGAGAGAGGAAGGGAAGCAGGCTCCCTGCTGAGCAGAGAGCCCAATTCGGGGTTTGATCCCAGGACCCTGAGATCATGACCTGAGCCGAAGGCAGAGTCTTTAATCCACTGAGCCACCTAGGAGCTTCTTCACCTTTATTTTTAAATTAATTGCTTAGTTTTTTTTTTTTTTAAACTTTTTTTTTTTTTTAAAGATTTTTTATTTATTTATTTGACAGAGAGAGATCATGAGTAGACAGAGAGGCAGGCAGAGAGAGAGAGGGAAGCAGGCTCCCTGCTGAGCAGAGAGCCCGATGCGGGACTCGATTCCAGGACCCTGAGATCATGACCTGAGCCGAAGGCAGCGGCTTAACCCACTGAGCCACCCAGGCGCCCCAATTGCTTAGTTTTAAAATAAATTTTCCTTATTGGCTTTTCTTTATCATATTTGACTAGGTCTCTCTCTGCTTAACAGTGTTTGTTTTCCCTCAGTTATTATTTTACCAGTTATACCAAATATTTGTTTGGTATTTTAGGCTTTTCAACAAACCAATTTTTGGTATTTTTATCCTTTACATTGTGTCCTTGTTTTCTACTTTTTTAAAATTTCTACTTTTACCTACAATAATTTTCTGTATGCTTTCTTAAGATTTGGTTGGCTTATTTTTCTAAATTCTTAAGTTGAGTTAATGCAACTTCCTGATTGCTGCCTTATTTTTCTGTAAAATTTCCTCTAATTCTGTTTTAGCTGTATCTTACAAACTGCGACTTCTAATAATATTGTTACTAACAGTTCTAATTATTTTCTTGTTCCCATTTTCATTTTTTCTTTGACCCATCATTTTGAAATATTTCTTTCATCTTACAAAATGTGAAGTTCTTTTCATTGTTTCCATTTTATAAATTAATTGTGCTATTTAATTAAGAGAATTTTATTGCTGTGATGCCAAACATTATTTTGTATTCCTGCTTGAGCATTCCTTGTTTTTTAAATTTTTATTGTTAAGTATAGTTGACATTCAATATTATATTAGTTTCAGGTGCACAAAATAGTGATTTAACAATTATGTACATTACACAATATTCACCATGATATCTATTTATCATATCTATCTATCCACCATATCTATCAACATATGATGTTATTTCAGTATTATTGACTATGTTCTCTATGCTGTACTTTTCATCCCTGTGACTAATTTATTTTGTACCTCTTAATCTCCTTCATGTATTATGCCCATTTCCTAAAATCCCTTCTCTCTGGCAACCACCAGTTTCTTCTCCGTATTTATGAATCTGTTTGTATCTTTTCTTTTTTTTTATTTTGATTCCACATACTAATGAAATCATATGGTAGTTGTCTTTTTGTTTGACTTATTTCACCTAGCATAATATTTTCTAGGTCCATCCATCTTGTTGCAAATGTCAAGATCTCATTCTTTTTTATGACTAATATTCCATTGTATATGTATACCACCATTTCTTTATCCATTCATCTAGTAATGGACACCTAGGTTGTTTCCATATCTTAGCTATTATAAACAATGCTGGAATAAACATAAGGGTGCATGTGTCTTTTCAAATTAGTGTTTTCCCTTTCTTTGGGTAAATACTGCTGATTTAGTGCAATTACTGGTAGAATTACTGGATCATATGATATTCCTATTTTTAATTTTTTTGAGGAAATGACATGCTTTTTTTCATAGTGGTTGCACCAATTTACATTCCCATGACCAGTGTACAAGAGTCCCTTTTTCTCCACAACTTTGCCAACACCTGTTATCTCTTATCTTTCTGATAATATTCATCCTGAATGGTCTGAGGTGATATTTCATAGTGGTGCTGATATGCATTTCTCTGATGATTAGTGATGTTGAGCATCTTTTTATGTGTCTGTTGACCATCTGGATGTCTTCTTTGCAGAAGTGTTCAGATCCTCTGCCCACGTCTTAATTGGAATGTTTGGTTTTTTGGTGTACAGTTGTAAGTTCTTTATATGTTTTGGGTATTAACTCCTTAATTGTATCAGATCTATCTTTTGCAAATATCTTCTACTATTTGGTAGGTTGTCTTTTTAGCTCATTGATAGTTTCCTCCACTGTGCAAAAGTTTTCATTTTGATGTAGTCCTAATAGTTTAATTTTGCTTTTGTTTCTCTTGTCTAAGAAAACATATTTTAGAAAAATGTTTCAGCTGCCAATATCAAAGAAATTATTGCCTAATTTTATGGTTTTCAGTCTCACATTTAGATCTTTAATCCATTTTGAATTTATTTTTGTGTACAGTGTAAAAAAGTGATCCAGTTTCATTCCTTTGTATGTAGGGGTCCAGATTTCCCAACACCATTTGTTTTGTTTATTTGTTTGTTTGGTTTTTTTTTTTTAAGATTAATTTATCTGAAGAGAGAGTACAAGCAGGGAGGGGGGAGCAGAGGGAAAGGGAGAGAGAAACTCAAGGAGACTCTGTGCTGAGCACAGAGCCCAAAATGAGGCTTAATCTCAAGACCTTGAGATCATGACCTAACACTGAAACCAAGAATTGAGACACCTGCCACCCAGGTGTCTCCTCCTAATATCATTTGTTAAAGAGGTCTTTTTCTTATTGTATATTCCTGCCTCCTTTGTTGTAAATTAATTGACCATATAAATGTGGGTTTATTTCTAGACTCTCCATTGTGTCCTATTGATCTATGTGCTGTTTTTGGGCCTGTACAGTACTGCTTTGATTACTATAGCTTTGTAATATAGCTTGAAATCTGGGGTTGTGATACCTTCAGCCTTGTTCTTTGTCAAGATTGTTTTGGCTATTTAGGGTCTTTTTGTGGTTTCATGCAAATTTTAGGATTATTTTTTTCTACTTCCATGAAAAATATTATTGATATTTTGATAGGGACTGCATCAAAGCATTTTTGCATTTTCCAATTGTTGCTTATTTTTATAGTGTTATATACATATATAATATATATAATAATATTAACATGTTATGCATATAACAAAGTTATATATAATGTATAAGCTTATTTGCTACATCTTCTCCTTAAGGATTATTTTTTGTGTCTCATCCATAAATTACTTAAGAAAACTATTTGAATATTTCCAAATGTGAGATGGATTTGTCAGTTTCTCTTCACAGTTTAAATTTCTCTTCATATATAAATTTTATTTTCATGTAGTTAAACCTGTCATAAATTGCATGTCAGGATTATTGTAACTCTATTTTTTTTTTTAATTTATTTGACAGAGAGAGATTACAAGTAGACGGAGAGGCAGGCAGAGAGAGAGAGAGAGGGAAGCAGGCTCCCTGCTGAGCAGAGAGCCCGATGTGGGACTCGATCCCAGGACCCTGAGATCATGACCTGAGCTGAAGGCAGCGGCTTAACCCACTGAGCCACCCAGGTGCCCCTGTAACTCTATTTTTATTAAAAGATTTTGTTTATTTATGTGACAGAGAGTGAGAGATCACAAGTAGGTGGGCAGAGAGCGAGGGGGAAGCAGGATCCCCTCTCAGCAGGGAGCCCGATGTGGGGCTCCATTCCAGGACCCTGATATCATGACCTGTGCTGAAGGCAGAGGCTTAACCCACTGAGCCACCCAGGTGCCCCTGCATCTCCATTTTTAATAGTTTTTTGTTAATAGTTTCTTTTTCCTAAAGTTTATTTGGTAATATTAAAGTTTCCTTTTGGTTGTTATATTTCCCTCCAACCTTTATGGTAAACTTTTTGTGTCTTTTTCTGTCTCTCATAAATAGTTTATAGCTTTATTTTATGTAATCCAAATTTACACTTTCAGTCATTACAGGAAAGTAAATTTGTGATTATTGATACATTTAGATTTATTCTGTTGTTTGAATTTACACAATATTTTACCTCTACCTTTGAATGTGTTAGTTTCTTTTACTTTTTCTTACAGCTTTTCTTTTTTTCTAAAGTTTTAAAAAAGATTTTATTTATTTATTTGACAGACAGAGATCACAAGTAGGCAGAGAGAGAGGAGGAAGCAGGATCCCTGTTGAGCAGAAAGCCCAATTCGGGGCTCGATCCCAGGACCTGAGCCGAAAGCAGAGGCTTTAACCCACTGAGCCACCCAGGAGCCCCTTTTTTTATTTTTAAATTTTTTTTTCTTTTGTTGTTTCTTTCACAAATTTATTCTCTCCACCGCACTGATTTTTTTGTTTTAATATTTTTAAGATATTTTTTGTTTTGTAGAAATGCTAATAGTCATGTTTATTTATTTATTTTTTTTGATTTTATTATTTATTTGCCAGACAGAGATCACAAGCAGGCAGAGAGGCAGGCAGACAGAGAGGATGAAGCAGGCTCCCCGCTGAGCAGAGAGCCTGATGTGGGGCTCGATCCCAGGACCCGGGGATCATGACCTGAGCCGAAAGCAGAGGCTTTAACCCACTGAGCCACCCAGGTGCCCCTAGTCATGTTTATTTTAATAAAAAGTTGATCAGTATCTTTTGCTTATTTCTGAACAATACAAGTACTTTAGAATGTGTAGACTCTGACTCTCTCTACCCACATGCATGCTATTATAATCTGCTATTTTAGTTCTAATCCCACAAACTGAAGGATCTATTGAATAAAAGAATGATCAAATATATACTTTATTATCAGTCTCCCCTCAAAACTGAATTTCTTAAGTGAGTAGACTTTCTTTGTTTTATTTCTGTATTGCAGCAAGTAACACAATGCTTCTATGTATAATAAATAATTGATAAATACTTCTGAAGAAATGCATAACATATATGGCTGATAATATAATTATGATTTGGTTGTTTTAATTCCCTTCTATTCATACTGCATTTGTACAATAAACAGAGTTGTCCTAGAATTATTTCTTGAGCATATAAATATATAATATTTATAAGCATAATGTTTCACAGCATTAAAATAGAGATGTAACAGCTAAATTTTTAATGTCCTAGAACCTTAGGCCAATAAAGTGTCATGGTCAGAATTATTCTAGCCAATATAAGCCTCATAAGCAAATATCTTCTCTTTTCTCATTTCTTACATACGACCAGGTCAGACATCTTATAACAACATTTTTAAAATGCATTTGCCTCTTAACATTAATGAAATTGCCTCTAATAAATGTTTAATCTTTATTTACAAATTTTTTTTTTTTGTTTTTTTTTTTTTTTTTGTGTGTGTGTGTGTGTTTTTCAATTCAGGAACACTTTCTAGGCAGGCATTATAATTGGTGAAGGAGTAACATTTTATTATTTTCATATTACAGACAAAATATATACTTCACACAATTATTTACAGCTTTCTAAGTTCTAACACTCTAAACCATCATAATACATATAATAAGCTATTCATTGTAGGAAAATATTGATTTACAAAAGAGAAAAGTTTGTAACTTGTCATAATCAATAAATAATTTAATATAACTGAACCCATGAAAAGAAATAGAAATTAGTGGTCAAAGAAAATGAAGTATACTTTTTAAAGTGTATGAAATCGAAAGACAATGGGTCAAGTTAAAGAGTACCCATTGATTTTTTGAGTGGACAGAAACAAATGAATAAAAGAAGGTGGAACTTTAGTTAGAAAAGATAAGTTGAGAAGAAAATATACACAGTAAAAATTATAATTTTATAAATTTATTTAGAATTTGAATTTTTTTAGACATTGTTATGAAACAGAAATCTGCTCCTTGGAAAAAACTGTAATTACCTAAAGTTATTGCTTCAAACAATAATATTTATTTCAGTCTGTGACCATATATTTTTTCATAGGTATATTGCCCTTTCACAGTAGCTAAACTACACACACATACACACACACACACACACGCACACACACACAGACTCTCTCTCTTATTTTTCTCTGTTTAGTTTCTATCCTGAAATGATCTCTTTATATAATGGAGGAAATTAAGAAGTGGCAATTAGAAATATCAATTTAAAGTTGTTAATCTTAATATAGACACCGATTTTATTTTCTTTTTTTTTTAATTTATTTTATTTTTTCAGTGTTCCTAGACACTGATTTTATTAACTGTTAACCATCTTTTCTCTAACTTTCTTTAGTTTAGCAATATCTTTCAAAACTCAGTGGTCTTTCTCCATTGAGAATGGTCTGAAATGGGCTGATGGTTGTTTTCAAATAATAGAAACAGTGTCCTCACCAAGCCATATTCTCTAACTCATGCTACTGTGTCCTAAAGGAAGGGGCTGTCTTTTATCTAACTTGTACAAAGATGTCAATAAGTGCTAGCAGTGCCCTTGTTTGCTGATAAATCAATTTGTATAAAATATTTTACTTATGGAATAAAAATATCAATGTGAGTTTAGAGCTCTATTTTATAGCCCTCATATATCTTTATGATTTAGTAGTTAATTTTACCTATGACATTCAAGTGTGATTAGGAATCAGACATTGCTCTAGGCACAATGGTTACAGTAGTAAATAAATAGGTTAAAAATTTCAACCTTTCTGGTATTTATATTATCATTTGGTGGAAAATTGAAATGCATTTTTTAGTGTGCACCAGTGCTAGACATCTATGTATTTTGCATATATTAAATAATTTAATCTTGTTAAAAGCCTTTGAGGAAGGCAACCTATTGTTCCCATTTTGCAGACAGGAAGCTAAGGCATAGAGAAATAAAGTAACTTGGCAAGACATTTGCAGATGGTAAGTGCCAATGCCAGGACTTAAATCCTTATATTCTGGGTTTAAAGTTTATATTCTAAACCTACATTCCACACTGCCTCTATCATATTATGTTATCTCTGAGATGCCTATTACTTCTAAACATGATAAATATTAGAAATTAAGTATTCAAAATCACATGGTCATATCACAATAAAAGTGGAAAAAGAATTTGACAAAATCCAACCATCCTGCTAAAAATTTTCATTAAATCAGGAATAAAGGGAAATTCCTCAACTTGATAAAGAATATCTACAAAACATCTACAGATAACATCATACCTAACAGTGAGAGAAGCTCAAAGTTTTCCCAGTAAGATTAAGAAAAAGACAAGGATGTCCCTTCTCACCACTGCTTTTCAACATCATACTGGAAGTCCTAGTCAATTAAAAAAAAAAAAAAAACTAGAAGAGTAAATAAAAGTTATGTAAGTCAGACTGGGAGAAAATATTTGCAGAAGTTATATCTGGTGAGTGAGTCACCCAGAATACACAAAAGAAAAGAAAAAAAAAAAAAAACACAACTTAAAACTCATCAGTAAGAAAACAAAAAACCTGATTAAAAAATGGGCCAAAGACCTTCACACCTCACCAAAGAAGATATATAGATGACATATATGCACATGAAAAGTTTCCAGGATATTTGTTATTAGGAAAATGCAAATGAAAACAATGAGATACCTATATGCACTCATTAGAATGGCCAAAATCCAGAATACTGACAACACCAAATGCTGGAGAGGATGTGGAGCAACAAGAACTCTCATTCATTGCTGGTGGAAATGCAAAATGGTACAGCCATTTGGAAGACAGTTTGGCAGTTTCATAGCAAACTAAACATACTCTTATCATATGATCTAGTAATTGTGCTTGTGAGTATTTACTCCAAAGAGTTGGAAACTTACATGCAACACATAGCCATGAATAGATGTTTATAATAACTTTATTCGTTGCTAGAACTTGGAAGCAACCAAGATGCCCCTCAGTAGGTGAATGAACAAGTAAACTGTGGTACCTCTAGACTATGGAATATTATTCAGGGTTAGAAAATAAATGATCCATCAAGCCATGGAAAAACATGGAGGAACCCTAAATGCATATTACCATGTCAAAGAAGCCAATCTGAAAAGGTTACCTACCATATGATTCCAACTGTACGATATTCTGGAAAAAAACAAAACAAAACAAAAAACAAAAACTAGGAGATGGTAAATAAAGTTCTTTTCAATGGTTACCAGGAGTTGGGGTGAGGAGAGATAAATAGATAGAGCTCAGAGGACTTTTAGGGCAGTGAAAATACTCTGTTTAGTATAGTAATGATGGATACATGTCATTATACATATGCCATAACCCATAGAATGTACACCACCAAAAATGAACCCTAATGTGAACTTTGGAATTGGATGATTACGATGTGTCCAAGTAGTTTCATCAGTTGTAACAAGTGTACCTCTCTGGTGGGGGATATTGATAATGGGGGAGAGTATGTATGTGTGGGGGCAGGGGTGGGAAATCTCTGTACTTTCTGTTCAGCTTTGATATGAGCTTTAAACTGCTCTAAAATATAAAGTCTTTAAAATTTTTTTTTTTTAGATTTTATTTATTTATTTTTTTTTTATTTGACAGAGAGAGATCACAAGTAGACAGAGAGGCAGGCAGAGAGAGAGGGAAGCAGGCTCCCCGCTGAGCAGAGATCCCGATGTGGGACTCGATCCCAGGACCCTGAGATCATGACCTGAGCCGAAGGCAGCGGCTTAACCCACTGAGCCACCCAGGCGCCCCTAAAAATTTTTTTTTATTAAGGGGAAGCTTTCTCATTTGTTGTATCATGAGGAAAATAACTTGGGACTTTCTTGTTGTTTTGTTGCTGGTATCATTGTTGCTGATGTTGTTGTTTTTATTCTCCAAATTCTTTTAGTTTTGTATCTGAAAATTAAAAAAAAAAAAATAAAAAGAAACCAGAAACAGGGATTTCTCATTGAAAAGCAACTTTGAAATTTTAGAATGTTAATGATTAAAGAAAGTTTGTATTTCTAAGAAATTGGAATAAAATGATAAAAAGAAACTATAACCAATTACAAAACAGAAATAATTGCAACAAGATAATTAGTAGGGAATAAGAATGTAACTTACTTTTTATTTAGAATGAAAGATGATTCTACATTCTAAAAATAATTCTAAATTATTTCTAAAGTTCTCTCCTTCATGTAGTGCTAAAAGTGTCAAACTTATTTTGAAAGACCTAATTTTATTAAAATGTTTTATGCTAACTTGTCTTATAAGGGGCATTCTTGTAAAAACTGAAAGTGAAAGCACTGTACTAATTAGTGTCCATTATGCATTCTGGTGCTCATTTGCATACAGAAATTATTTTTAAAACTTAGATTTTTATTTTGCTTATATAGTCATTGCCATATATGATCATTTTCAAGAATACTTATCTTGAGGAGACATTGTTGAGTATCTGTAGAGTTTGTGTTACTGTGTCTACTGCTTTAAGGGTGAAACAATGATTTCTACCCCAGGGACATTGAGTCTAAACACTAGAAAGGAGTTTGTTTTTGTTTGTTTGCTTGCACTTAATTGTTTGTGAAAAAATACAGATAATGTTAAATGGAACATAGGATTCTGTGATAAATTATGTACTACAAGGGGCACTGGGAAATATTAATTCTCAAGGCAAGACACTGAGAGAACTTTGGAAAGGTGGGAATTGAAAATAGTCTGAAGGATGGGAGAAGAGAAATAATCTAACATTTATTGCCCACTGACTTGGTTCTCGTAATCACATTGGAAACTCATATCAATACTTTTAGATTAATTGTTGTTATTTTGTAGAGGTGTTTTACGAGGCTCAGTGTAATAAATTGACCTGTCAAGGAAACCCAGTTCATAAAGGAGAGAACCAGAGTTCAAATGTAGGCTCTTTGTAGCCAACATTGATATTTTTCTCCATATATATATGTTTGTATATATGTGTGTGTGTGTATATATCTATACACACACACACATATATATAGATAGATAGATAGATACAGATATAAGATTCATTAGTTGTGTATAACACCCAGTGCTAATCACATCACCTGCCCTCCTTAATACCCATTACCCAACTATCTCATCCCCCTATCCCCCTCCCTTCCATGACCCTCAGGTTGTTTCCTGGATTCCAGAGTCTCTCATGGTTTCTCTCCCTCTTTGATTTCTTCCCATTCAGTTTTCCCTCCCTTCACCTATGGTCCATTTTAATGCAGGTGTAACTGAAGAGCTTAGAATCCTGTCCAAGATTCAGAAGTTGAGATGGGAAGGGCCAGAAACCCAAAGGAACCCTAGGCATGAGCACAGTGGTATTGCTTAAGAATTCATGTTATTAAGTGCAACATTTGGTCAGGGCAGGTTAGGACTGATGGATAAATTCTTCACCCTTTCTTTACTCAGACATACTTTTCATATGAATTTTCAGGAGGTTTGGAGAGATTGAGAAAGCAAAAGCCCAAGAACAGATGGCCACCTCCATAATATACCTGACCCCCTTAGTACCATGTCCTGTTATCACAGTCTTAAATAAACTACTCAGATACAGCCTTTTGCTCAGGATCTCCTTTCAATGATAATAAAATAGAATAAAAACTCCATCTATCTCTTAGACAGCTATTCCACCCAGGTATTATACTCTCTGTAGTTATCCGGAGAATGTATCAACCAATGCTCACAGTGAATGAATAATTTTTCTTGCACAATACTTTTGGTTTCATCATCAGTATATGAAGTTGCAGTCTATCTCCCTTTAAATTCCATCAGTTAGTTCCACTTAACCTTTTTGTGAGCATGCAGTATAATTTTAATATTTCTATTATATGATAGAGATAGCTTCAAACTCTTGTTTTATTACACTTAATTATCCATCATTTCAAACGATATAAATTGAAAACATTCTTTTGGAAAACATATAAAATGTTCTAATGTTACCCAGTATGGCAGATAAAGAATTTCTCTTCAGGGAACTAACAATATGGGGGATGAGTAATATAAACAGAGACATGATTTTAGAGAATATTAATGGACAGAGAAAAAACAAGAGGAAGAGAAAGGGAAAAAAAAGAAGAAAGATAAAGGGAATGAAAAATATGTGTGAACCATTTGCTTTTGTGGAGTATCATTAATAAGCATTTTGGGTGCCATTTAAGTTTTATATGTGATAGTCCCATTAGTGAAGGTTGCCGTTAAAATACTGTTGGTTTTGGAGAACGATGCAGGGAGTTCTATAATATAAATATTGATGGACAGAGCCAAGAAGAGCTTTCTACTTTCAAAAACACTTGGGGGGCGCCTGGGTGGCTCAGTGGGTTAAAGCCTCTGCCTTCGGCTCAGGTCATGGTCTCAGGGTCCTGGGATAGAGCCCCGCATCAGGTTCTCTGCACAGCGGGGAGCCTGCTTCCCCCTCTCTCTCTGCCTGCCTCTCTGCCTACTTGTGATCTCTGTCTGTCAAATAAATAAATAAATCTTTAAAAAAACAACAACAACAAAAAAAACACTTGGAATAAAATCCATGTTAGACACAGAGTACAAAATAAGGACTCTCTCTGTTTATTCCTAATGGTTTTTGTTAAAGGTTTTATTTATTTTTTATTGCTACTTTTTAATAACATATACATGCCTATGCCAAGTATACCTCTCAAAGGTTAAACATGCAAATAAGGGGATATTTAAGAAATAGTTACCTATGAATAGGATAACTGGGAAACTAGAAGAAAATAAAATTTTCATAGTATAATTTTTAAACACTCTTAGGTATGTATCCCTGAAAATAAAAAATAAATGAGTTTCTGGAATAGTATTTATCTTTCATTGGTTGAGAGATTAAATGATGGCTTTTCTTTAGAACACTTATTTTTTGGATGAGTTTGTTTACTTTCCTAGCTGCTAGGTCTTTGAAACTATTTTCCTATTACTATGTCAAGTGACTTGATCTGTTAGTGACAGCAAATAACTTGATCTGCTTTCCATGTCAGCACAGCAAGGGACATCTTCACATTCAAGGTTAAATTAAAACAGAATGTGTGTTTGAGTGCTGTTGTTACTTTCTCATGTCCTTCCTGCCCTCAGATCTTTAAATGATTAAGAAAAATATAAAATTATAGAATCAACTTTAAGGAATGATTCTACAGCTGTCTGGTCTTTATAATCTTGATTGGAATGTCTCCTAATTATTGCTAACATTCATTGTATAAGTTTTGAAACCCTTCTCTATAGAAACTAATTAATCTTCTATCTACAAAAATAATCCATTAATTTAAGATACTATTTCTTTTTAAAAATCTCTTTGGTTTAGTCAAGATCCCTGAAAACTTACCCTGCCAAATAACTTTTCACTCACTCAATTAAAACTTGAGGTTGACTGTCTTGTAATTCAGACTCCTACATTTTGCATAACCTTTTGACATGCAGCAAAGTAGAGGAACAGGAGTCCTCTAGAAGTCCCTCAACCTCCTCGGGAGAAATGAGGCAGGTCTTTTCCAGAGCGTTTCTCATCATGAGACCCTTTCCTCATAAGAACTGAACTAGTGTTTTAGTCTCCGAGTAAATATGTTGTTGCGGCTTCTGGTATCTCAGTCGCTCTCTTAGCAAACAGGATCAGTAGACTGAATCTACATAACATGCACATCTACAAATCCATCACTCAGTTTATAATTCTTTTTTTTAATCATTTTTTTTAAAGATTTTATTTATTTATTTGACAGAGAGAGAAAAATCACCAGTAGGCAGAGAAACAGGCAGAGGGGGAGGGGGAAGCTGGCTCCCCGCTGAGCAGAGAGCCTGATGCGGGGCTCCATCCCAGGACCCCGAGACCATGACCCAAGCTGAAGGCAGAGGTCCAACCCACCAAGCCACCCAGGCACCCCTCAGTTTATAATTCTTACTATGGATTTAAATCGCAGCCTACCTTGATGGAACTAAACAATACAGGCAATGATGTTTAAAGTTTATCAGTTTGTTTTTTTCATCATTACAAAGTTACATTATTTGAAAATAGAGACTCCACATTTCTTATCTTTATCTCCTTGAAACTTTATGAAAAAAGTAAGCTCTTAATTAAAATTAAAAAGTTTAGAGTTAAATATTTCAGCAGTTGTCTAGAATTTTTGATGTATTGAGCTGTCTTAAATCTTGTCAGTAAGACTTAGGGTCAGATTTGTTCATGCACATAGGGCAACATTTAATCAAACAAGTTAAGTTCTGTCAGTGATCTTTGATTAAAATATAACCTAAAATTCGTAGGACACCTGGGTGCCTCAGTTGGTTAAATGTCCAACTCTTGATCTCAGGGTTATGAGTTCAGGCCCCATGTTGGGCTTCATGTTGGGTGTGGAGCCTACTTAGGAAATAAAAATACACACACACACACACACATGTACACATATACATATATGTATATATATATAACCTAAAAATCGTACCATAAAATTATGCTCTGACAAGAAACTAATTAACAAGTAACATATTTTTTAGATGACTATAGAAAGAATACTTCAGTAGTCTAACTAGTGTTCTCCCTCTTCTTATATTTTGGAGTAAATTATTATAGGATTATTAAGTCCAAGTACATTTAACATGAATCTTCTGTGTAGTAGGAATACCACATTTTATTAAATATAGTAAATTCTTCTCCAAAACATTTACTAATAAAATCCTTCTATAAACATGTTAACAGATATTTTAGCTAGTGTATTTTTGTGCCTTTGATATTTAGGTAGCAATTTAAAGAAAATTATCATATTTAAAAATAAAGTTTCAAGATACATATGTTGATGTAGAGCAAAATAAATAATCTTTTCTTTTTTTAAGATTTTATTTATTTGTTTGACAGAGAGATCACAAGTAGGCAGAGATGCAGGCAGAGAGAGAGGGGGAAGCAGGCTCCCCGCTGAGTAGAGAGCCTGATGCAGGGCTTGATCCCAGGACCCTGGGATCATGACCTGAGCCGAAGGCAGAGGCTTTAACCCACTGAGCCACCCAGGCGCCCCACAAAATAAATAATCTTGACTATTTTTCTTAATTCTATAAGTTGTTTTCCTGAATAAAAGACTGCTGGTATTTATGTGGATTAGCTAAATTTCAATTCAGTAAATGCATATCACTCAAATACATTTTTAAATTGTCACTCAAAAATGTAAAGAAATAGAATTGAAGGGTGATAGCTATAAATGCCTGCATATAGTTCAGTGTATTTCTACATTAGAAATATGATAGATATTTCAATCCTCTAGCTGAAATATATTTTTTCATTAATTTTTCATGTGACATCTTGATCAATCAAATCCTGTTAATAAAAACAATTTACTTTTGTGTTTGCATGTACACACACACACATACTTCCTTTAACCCTTTATTTCAGTAATAAAAAAGATTAAAATGTTTTAAAAAAGTAACTACTTTAGTCACCTTTATTCAAATTATAGAGAATGTTAGAAATGTACACTTCTATGGATTTTCAAATTTTGCATATTAAATACACCATAATACAAAAGTGTTATGTGGGCTTTTTTTAGTATAAGAAATTATTTAAGAATACATTTAACTTAATGAGCACTGAGTGATATATGAAATTGTTGAAATACTATATTGTACACCTGAACTAACACCGTATGTTAGCTAAACTGGAATTAAAGAAATATTTGTAAAATAGATAATTTCTAATATATCATTTGCAACTATCACTTAAAATCTAAACTAAATATACAATAATCTAGGGAAACAACTTTATAGTTTCTTTGGTAAAATTTGGTGTTTGATATTTTGTGGATATATGCAAACTTTTGGGCTTTAAATATCACTATAAAATTTTGTTGTAGTCAATAATAGAACAAAACAGAAAGCACATGTGTCCATGAATGATTTTAACATGTATGTATATGCAAGACAAGTAATTTCTAAATAAGAATTAGAATCTGATGAACTGAGTGCATTGAAATAGCAGAAAACTTTATTGAAATGTTATTAAATTAAAATTTCTTTATGTTTGATATTTTCTAATACCATTTGTTAATTAGGAATAATACATTATACATTACATATACAAATAATACATTAACTAATAAATACATTAATTCTGAATTAATACTATTACCTAGTTCCAAATTTTTGGAACTAAGTAATAGTATTTTATAGACTAAAGTTTATGCCACATTGAGGCAATATAAAAATTTTAATCATTATAATTTGGCAATAGTAAATTATATTTCTAATTGGAATTGTTCCTGTTTAGTGAGGCTAGCTAAATTCAAAGTTTTTGTCTTCTCTGTGCCTCCTATAACAGATAGCCATAATCAATGTAAGCTGTAGTGCACTCTGACAAGGGTGGTCTGATTAGAGTGATTCTACTCATTTGTACTTATTAGAACCAGTGCTATCCATAGAGGAAATGAATGGAAATCTCATCAAGCTCAATCAACATCCTGCTAGTGTTTGTATATACTGGAATAAAATAAATAGGTAATATAACCACTTATTTTATGTATCTATTGGGGATTGATCATATGTTATATTCTTTGTAAAGATTCCGATTTATTAAGAAATGTCAACAACAAATCTCTGTTTCTGCCAAAAATCATGGTTTAGCATCTGCCACAGTAATTTCCAAAGTTGGAGTAAGTAGTCTTTACCTTAAGATTTTTTGAGCCATTTTACTTTTACATATTTTAGGAACTCTGAGATTCAAACTTTACCATCATTTAGTGCATTATCATGTATTGTGGAAAACTGAGACTACACTCTTCATTGATATAAGCTACTACTTTTATCTTGTCTTGTGTACAATTTACAAAGCTTAATTCTAACCCTAAGCTTATATTTATTATTGATAGAATAAACTTGTGCAATATATAAATAGTCATTTTAGTGGAAGACGATCAAATTATTTAGTGATGTGTAGATAAAAGCAATGTTTACATGAATGTTTTTTATAATCAGTTATATTTGCATATGTAGTTATAATAATTTTATATTCAAATAATTGATTGCATCTTTTATTCATGGTATACACAGAGGAATTATCTTTTTAAATAGATATCAGGTTTTTAATATTTTGGTTTAATACTTTATATTTCTATAAATTGGATATTTAATAGGAAATTACAAGTCTGTATTGCTACCTGATGAAGGATGGTGGGGTGTAACAGTAAGTACTTCTGTGTAAAACTGTAAAACTTAACAACTTAAAACTTAGCAGTTTAAAATAACAATTTTATTTTGCTCATGAGGTTGTAGGTCAGAAGTTTGGAAAGCGCTTAGCTGTTAGTTTTTGCTTGGGATCTCCCATAAAGTTAAAACCAAATTTTAGTGGAAGCTGGATTCATCTGTAGGCTCAGCGGGGCTCTGTCTCCAGAATGGATCATTTACATGGCCAGCAGTTGATACTGGCTGTCAGCCTTCAGCTAATCTAGGGCCCTTCGTGAGTGCCTATATGAGGTCCCACCAGATATCTTGGACTTCCTTAAAGCATGGTAGCTTTTTGATAGTGAAGCTTCCTCTAGGGCAGCCTAGGGCTCTAGCAAATTTTCCAGTGGACAAAGTGAAAGCTCCATTACCCTTTTTCTTTCTTTATTTTTTTTTTAACCGAGCCTCTGAAGTTACATACTGCAGTTTCCAAGTACTCTAATGATTTCAGAAGTCACACGTTCACCTAGTCATGACAAGGATGTATAGACCACGCGACTCAATGAGAAAATTCAAAGGCTTTGTGCCTATTTTATTTTTAATTGTTACATGGTCAGAAATATCTAAAAACAAGAGTTTGCAGAATTTACAATTGGAGTGGAGTGACTGGGATTTGAGTTTATGTACTCATCTTTAAATACAGAATGAAGTCCACACATCATTCTTTAGAAAGGAATGGCATTAGTAGTGGCAGTGATGTCACTATGACTTTCATCCTAAAAATAGGTGTAAATGTTTTTAAAAAATCAGTTCAAACTGGATTTTATATGACATTTGGAAATACCAATATATTTGGACCTGAAGTTATCCAAAATAGCAAAAGGCAGTGTGGTGATTAAACAAGTTTACTAAAATTAAAGATCAGGTTTTTTTCCTTGAAACTTCAACCATCAAAGAAAACAAATGTGAAAGAGAGTCATAAGATAAAAAAGGTGAATCAATATAGGGTAAAATAGCTAGGTAGAAAGAAGAAAGAAGAAAATCCTGTACTGAGCCAGCCCACTTCTTTGGGAGGGTAAGATAAGAGAAACGTCACTGTTACTTTTGGGGAAATCTCAAGAAGAACTTTGCATAAAGGTATAAATGATTCTTAATTTGTTGTATCACTCTCAGGAAAGATTATAAAATCTATTTATCTATTTAATATTTTTACTGATTTCCCTCAAAGTTCTAATCCTTTGAACTACAAGATTTATAGAAATAAGGAAAAGCCCTTATATACCTATAAAACATAAACTTCCTATTGGTTTGTGATCTCAACTACATGCTATTAATCTGAGTGTTTGAGGACTATACCTATTACAGTCAATATTCAAAGCTCATTATCAATAAATTTGAAAAATATCTTACACTATTGCTAAATATGTCTCTGTTATAATGAGTTTTATATTATACTGAACTATTATATTGAACTACATTATAATGAACTATATTATGATGAACTATAATATTAGGCAAATACATACGTTCCTGAAGAAAAAAACCTCATCATTTATTTTCTTCCACTTAAAACCCTCCCTTCTTGAGAAAATTCTCATCTCCCTTAAAAAACTTTATAAAACTTACATGCTTTCACCCCATCCAGCATTACATTACAGTTTACAGAAAATTTTTACAATTGTGCTTTTTTCTGGTTTTTGACCAAGTTCCATCTGGTGCTTTCTCTTGTGTTCTTTCTCTGAATAACTCCTATTTGCTGCTGAGGTCATAAATAACCCTTTATACCATTCTTAAATTTTTTTTATCCTTTAAGATAAGGAGAAGTGCCACTTTAAATTGTTCCCATGACAACTTATACAAGTGCTATGGTAACACTGTGATTTCCTAAACCTTACTAGCTATGTTAAAAGAAGAAAACTCCAAATTAATATCAGAGCTCTGACACATACCATTAGTACAATACAACTAGTCATTTAAATTTTTTTTATTTGTTTACTTTTTATTATCTTTATAAGGTCATAATTTAGAAAAGTACTTCTGATGGTGTCATAGTCAATATTCTAAGTCCTTGATTGTGCTCATCTAAGTAAATAATATACCTCTGAACTCTTTCCCTTTATACTGATTACTGGCATATACTTTACTTACATAATTCCATATTCTCCAAACCCCTGTTTCCCTTACAACCTCTATTACATCCCATATTGCCATATACATAAATACATGTCATCTCCTTTGGTGAAGGCAGTGGTATTTCCTTATTCATCATTGTACATCTTATTCACCATAGTAATTCTCAGAAATGACTTATCTAATGCCTGTACTTGTCTCTCAATGAATATTTGTTGAGCTGATTCAATTTGGATTGAATATGGGTCAGTCATCGAGGATTCATAGCATCGCTTTCATCCAGAGCAAGTTAAGTTATTGAGTCACAGATTCATCCAGCTTGTCTTCAAAATGCAATGAAGATAAGAAGATGATGTATTTTTTTTTATTGAAATAATGACATTTTTATGGAAATGCAGATTTTTGGTCTTGGTCTAGTTATTTTATAGTCAAGTGGGTTTTTATGCAAGAGAATGTATAGAGCTTTTAATCTCAGTCAATTTTTTATTGCCTTCATCCTCTGCTGCTTGATAACTTTCACATTATAGAGTCCTTTGCCCTGTGATCAAATCTCCAGTTGCCATTACTAGTTATCATACAGCTCAGAGCAGCAGAATGATATACCTACAGAAGGGTCAACTGTATGTCAAGTCTTTCAGCAGGAAGCTCTGAAATGAAATACTCTTGTCCAGAAGAATGAACTTCCAGGAAAGGCAATGGCCTAGAACAGCTTGTAAACATTTTCTACATATGAAGTTTATTCTTCAGAATATAAATGCTACTCATTAGTGGAAATCTTCATTTTATGTAATGTCAAATTCTATCTGTAAATATGCCAATGTTATTACAAATTAATATTCCATAATAATGTGCTACCTTTCAATTTTAGTAAATGCTTAAAGCAGTATTGTAAAAGAATTTCATTTTGTTCACATAACTTTTAATGGTCCATTCACTGGTTACCATAATATCATCAGGGGGTTTCATCAATACTTCTTGGCAAATGAATTGTATTATTTATTTGTTTTTCATCCTGTATTTCTAGATCAAGACAGAAAAATAATAGTTGAGTTAGATATATCTCTTCTTTTGCAAATGAGTATTCCCATTTGAAGTCAAGTCTGGTAGTTTAACCAACTATATTATTTATTTATGATGTCACTATACTATATTAATATTCTTTATGTATTATAAAGTAGCAAATACTTAAATTACCATGTGGTATGGATATAACTCAATATAAAAGGAACGTTAGTTTTTTAAAAAACAACTTAATTTTGACAGGAATTTGAAAAAGTTTTTTAAAGCGCTTTACCAAATACACTGTAAATTTCCTTTTTAAAAGTTTTTGGCAATTGGGGCATCTGGGTTGTTCAGTTAGTTAAGCAACTGACTCTTGATTTTGGCTCAGGTTATGATCTCAGGGTAGTAAGATGTGTCCAGCCATCAAGCTTCTCACTCCATAGGGAGTCTTCTTGAGATTCTCTCCCTCCTCCTTTATTCCTCCCCCTGCTCATACTCTCAAATAAATAATCAAACCTTTTATTTCTTAAGTTTTAATCAATTATGAACTTTGGTCATTAACTAGTTGTATACAGTTGTGCATTCTTCTTAGCTACTTTTCTGTAATAACTGGAAAAAATATATAAATTTAATTTTGGACATCTGTTTTTGAGATTTTATTATTTTGTTTATTTAAATGTATTTTTAAATTTATGCATAATAGAAAAATTAAGAAGGAAATGAAACTGTGAGGATAGTTATTCTAGGTAAGAAAACTGTGGCACTGAATAGACAGAAGGAGCTATCAAATCACAGGACTAAATTCAAATTTGACTTTAAAAATTATTTATTTATTTTTGAAAGGGAGAGAAAGAGAGTAGGGGGAGGGGTAGAGTGAGAGGATGGGAAGACGGAGAGAATCTCA
Source organism: Lutra lutra (assembly GCF_902655055.1). NCBI lineage: Eukaryota > Metazoa > Chordata > Mammalia > Carnivora > Mustelidae > Lutra > Lutra lutra. The sequence goes on from NC_062280.1 coordinate 158,378,105, forward strand.
AGCAGACTCCCTCTGAACATGGAGCCCTATGCAGGGCTTGATGTCACAACCCTGAGATCATGACCTCAGCTGAAATCAAAAGTCAGATGCTTAACCAATTGACCCCCCCCTGGTGCCTCTGGAATTTGACTTTAACAGAGACCAGAAAGTGATAATGTAGTAGGAATGGAGGAAGGTGGTATTGATATGGTAAGTAGAATGAGAGATTTGACCCTTTCTTGAATAACTATTTCTCAAAGGTAATACTAGCCAGTGGGAGCTCTGTAGCAATATTTAGACAACTAGAAGTCTAACATTCACTTGAGTGACCTGGAATAAATCTATTTACCAGTTGCCATTAGCATAATAATATCTAGTGTTGTGGAGATTTAATGAGGGTAAAGAATGTGCTTATAGTGTAGGGAAGAGTCTATGTGGAAATCTATGAAATCTGCTTCCAGAAATTAAGTGATTCATTTGTAATGTTTATAGTGGATATTGTATAGGAACTTCTCTTCAAATATTTGATTATCTATCTCTTTTGATAGTCTGGGAATGATGAGAGATAAAAAAGCTGAATTATTTGGAAAGTGATATTGACCTTCCAAATCTAGGTATGTCATTAACCATATAGCTTTAAAAGTGTGCTTATAGAAAAAGTCCTTAAGGAGCTAAGTAGTAGTGCCTAAGTTTAAATGAAACAGGGCAGGGAGTAAAATGAGGATATGTTATATGCACAGAAAAGAGATGAGTAAGTGCAAGAGAAGGAGAAAAAGCATTTCGTAAAATCTAACACCCTTTCAAAATAACTCTTACCAAAATAGGTATGGAAGAAATTTACCTCAATATAATGAAAACCCTATGTGAAAAGGCCACAGCAAACTTTATGCTCAGTGGTGAAAAAAAAAATTTTTTTCCCCCAAGATCAGGTACAAGGCAGGAATGCTCCCTTTCACCACTTCTATCCAGCATATTACTGGAAGTCCTAGTCAGAAGAATTAGACAAGAAAAAGAAATAAAAATCATCCAAGTTAGAAAGGAATAAGTAAAATTATCTTTTTCTACAGATGACAAAAATCTTATGTATAAAAAACCTGAAGACTCCATTAAAAAACAGTTAGAACAAATAAAGAGATGCAAAAAAGTTTTGAGGTACAAAATCAACATACAAATATCAATTGTGTTTCTACATACTAACAATCACTTCTCTGAGAAGAAATTAGGCAAACCGTTCCATTCATAGTAGCACCAAAAATAGTTAAAAATAGATAAAATAGTTTGAAATTAACCAAGGAGGTAATTGATGTGCGCTGAAAACTATAAACCACCAATGAAAGGAATTAAAGACACAAATAAATGGAGGGACATTCCATATTCATGGATTGGAAGAACTAATATTGCTAAAATGTTAATAGTACTAAAAACAATCTAAAAATTCAGGCAATCTTTATAAAAATCCAAATGGCACTTTCACAGATAGAAATAAACAATCCTAAAATTATTATTGAACCACAAAAGAAATCTTGACAAAGAACAAGGTTGGAGACATTATACATTCTAATTTCAAAATATATTACAAAGCTACAGTAAGTAAAATAGTATGGTACTGACATAAAAACATATAGACCAGTGGAACAAAAGAGAAAGCCCAAAAATAAACCCATATATATATGGTCAATTGATCTTTTAAAAAGGTACAAAGAATACATAAGGGGAAAGGATAATGTATTCAACAAATGATGTTGGGACAACTGGATATCCACATACAAAAGAATGAAATTGGACCCTTAACTTAGAGTATGCACAGAAATAAACTCAAAATAGATTAAATCTTCATAACATTGGTTTTAACAAAGATTTTTTAGATATTAACACCAAAATCACAAGCAACAAAACCAAAAATAGACAAATGGGACTATATCAAATTAAAAATCTTCTACACAACAAAAGAATGAATCAACAAAGTTAAAAGCCTACCTACAGAAAGGTCAGAAATATGTATAAAATATATCTGATAAGAGGTGCATATCCAAAATATGAGGTACTACTACAACTTAATAGCAAAAAACAAAACAAAATAAAAAACAAATGAAAATATGGACAAAGGAACTGAAAAGACATTTTTCCAAATAAGGCGTGCAAATGGCTAGCAGAAAAATGAAAATATATTCAAATGATAATCTTGAAGGAAACAAATCAAAACCACAATGAGTTATCACATCATATAGCTATTAGTAAAAATAAAATAACAAGTGTCAGCAAGGATGTGGAGAAATTGGAATCCTTGGACAATGTTGGTATAAATGCAAATTGGTGCAGCTGCTATAGGAAACAATCTGGAAGTTCCTCAATGAACTGAAATTAAAACTACAATGTGATCCAATAATCCTACTTCTGAGTGTATATCCAGAAGAATTAAAACCAGGATCTCTAAGAGCTATGTGCAGTTCCATGCTCACTGTAACATTATTCACAATAGCCAAAATATGGAAACAACCTGAATGTCCAGAAACAGAGGAATAAAGAAAATGTGAAATATACACACAATGGAATATTCAGCAACCTTAAAAAGGAAGAAAATGACTGCAAAAACAACAACATGGGTGAACCTGGAACATGTTATGTTGAGTGAGATACTCCAGGTACAGAAGGATAACGACTGCATGATTCCACTTTTATGATTTATCTAATATAGTCAGACTCATAGAACCAGAGTCCAATGGTGATTGCCAGTTGCTAGGAAGCAGAGAAAAAAAGGGGTTGATGTTCAATAGGTATAAATTTCTGTTAAGTCAGATGAATAAGATTTATAAACATAGTGTAAACCTTGTTTTTGTCCTTAATGGTACTGTACTGTAACATTTAAAATTTTAGGAGGCTAGATCTCAAGTAAGTGTTCTTACCACAATAAAAGGACTAAATGCAAAGAAAAAAATACAATAAAAATGGAAATAAAAAAGAAGAAAAAAAGAAAAGAGATGAGTATGAGAGTATACATGTTCATTAAATTCGAGAGATAATATATGGTTAAGCCAATGTTCCTCTGAGTGGAGAAGATCTGTGATTGCATCCACAGTTGTATTTATTTGGAGTCCTATATCTAATAATCTAATAAGTAGTCCCTTGGCTTCTCCTGATTTGGTTTCTGTCCTTGTGCAATGTGAGCTTTTGAGGTTGAAAGGGAATCTAACTTGTAATTAATGATGACAATTTGGCTATATATATATTATTTTTCCTGTTGAAACTCCACTAAAGTGAAAATAAAGTTGAAAGCATTTAGTACACAAGGAACAATGGGAAAATAAAACAGAGGCAACAAGTAATTGCAAGAAATTTTGGATGACCGAAGACAGATGCAATAATGAAATGACTTACAGGCAGCCCAAGTGACTGAAGGGAACCAGTTAGCCTCCTCTAGCCACAAAAGGCTTAAAACTTGCAGCAAAATGTCTTGCTGAAGGTTCCAATGACATGTGAAGCTCTATATGATGACGAGTAGAACAGATCAGTCCCTTTTCTTGTAGTGGACCACAGCAGCTGAGAGACGGACCCGCAGACTTAAGACAGTTGGAGTCACAAAGGAAAGAACTCAAATATGCAGTGGTATTTGGTGGTCTCGACATAAGAACCTTCCTCACTTTATCACCTTACCTGGAAAGTACCTGGGTTTTTTCTCTGGAAGCAGACTTTCAATCAGACATTTAGTTCTGACTTTTGAATATGAAGTCAGTTAAATGACAGCAAGTATCACTAGTACTTTGGCAAGTTCTCCAACAAGAAAGGGACAAAAAAACTACATCATATAAGAAACATTACAGGGGAAGAGGCACTGCTGGGAGAAAGGACTGGAGCATGTTGTAGCTCAATATTGTACAGTATTTAGAGTCGTCATAATAGAAACATAAAAAATGATTTAATTAAAATTAGAATGCAATCGTTCAGGAAATTCAGGGACAAATAAATGAGAAGTTGAAACAGTGATGATCCTCATTTACCAGAAGATTATGGCAGTAAGTAAGGTTTAAAATTTCTAAATTAAAAGAAAAAAAGAAATAGAAGTATGTTATTTAGAAATATAGAAGCAGGGCCCTCAAGAAGCCAGTAGAAAGTTTTTGTCCTAGCAAGGAGACTGAAAGGAGGATGCTTGTTAGTAATGTGATGTCCATTAATAACTTTTTAACTCATTAAATTATAGATTCATCAAGTTATGTTCATTCATCCTATTGATGAAAATGTAGACTTATTTATTCTAATACAAAATTCAATTAATTAAGTTACTTAAAATATGACTAGCATTATAGTTTAAAATATGAAATATAAATTGTTGTTGATGTTTACCCATAACAATGATATTACCAAAGTCACAAAAGCTGTAACCATTCTCATATATTTCTTGAGCATGGCAGATAATACTAAACACACTCCAGACTTTGCCTTTTTGTGGTTTTGGGGAAGGGAGGAGGAGAAAAGGGGAGGGGAGTAATTTAATAGATATGTACCCTTTGTCAAAATAGAGTGGCTCATCTCATTATGGAAAGGATCATTAGTATTATTATTAACAGTTTTAAGAGACCTTTCCAAAAGTATTCTTTTCAGTTGATGAGCTGTCATGGTGGTATAATAAAGATTAAAAAGTCACAAACTGAAGGCGAAAACCTTTTACCACTTGAATAAAAAGTCAAAGATTAGAGAGGCTTTTAACCTCCTATGTGTCCCTGCTACAGTTTGGGTTTTATCTTTAATATTCTCTTGGTTATCTCTATCTTGGCATTCTCTTGGGTAGAAAAATTAAGGAGAAAAAAGTTCTTAAAGAAAATAATTGTGCTTTTTTGTTCTAAGCATAAGAAACAGTTAGGCATACTAGTGATTCCTCTGAGCAAACTATAACCCATTAATTAATCCCACAAAATGTCTCATACTTAACCTGAGTACTTACCACTCCCTCATTTGTCATGATCAAATGGGTGTCTGTGGAGAATAGGCCTAATACATTTAGAAAAGCAGTGTTTATCTATAGGAACTGACCAGAGACAAAATAATAGCCTTTCAGGGATTAAGGGAATCCCAGTTTTCCTCAAGTTCAATTTAAAAGAAGATCCTCATTTTCTTTTATAATGTCATTGCCATGAAAATGCATCCAGCCCCTCTCGGGAACTTTCTAAGGATGGGTGCTGACTACTTTAGGCAGCTTCCCATTCATTTTGAAAGTAGCTTTATTAGTTAGAAATTCCTTTAAAAAAAAAAAAAAAACTAAGGAGAAGAGTCTCCTTATTGATTATGCCTTCTCTTCTTACTTTTGTCTCTTATGAAATATAGATTAAGTGGATTCCATTATTCCAATGACAGTTTCCCAAAAATCTGAAGAGTGTTTGGCCCCTTTTAAATATTCAACGTTAACTCTACCCAGTTCTTTCAATCATTTTGTGTGTGTGAAATAAATTTTTAAGATTGCTTAATATACTACCTGCATTCCACAGAAAGAATTCTAGTTTATCAATATTCATTTCAAATGTAGTGCCCAAAATAAATAATTTTATTTCAACTAACTTCAGGATCACAACAGAGTGTGCTAGGGATGGTCTGGCTTTCATCCCTTAGTGCATCTGTATTTTAACCATTAGATGCTATTATTTTGTTGGATATTTAGCAAAATAATTCTCTAGAATTTTTAATAAAGAATTTATACTTAATTTCAAATTTAAAACTTTTATTTCTACACCATAATATTGCATTGTATTATTCTAGCTTCTGTTTTACATGATTTCATCCAAAAGTGTTGAACTTTTTGAAAAGGATTGGAATTTATCTCCATTGATAGGTACTTTCTCTCCCTGACCCCAAATGCTTTGGGAATATGAACACTGTATGATAATTGTAGGATGATTTGCTTCAGTTTTTTGTTGTGGTAGCATTGGATGTTGTTTTTTTTTTTTTTTTTTGATGCTCTCTCTTATGCTACATGTTGAGCTCCCAGTTAATGGTGCCATACTCACCTATGTATTCCCAGATATTTATCCACTAAAAATTTTTTTACTGAATAAATGAAGGTATATTTAAATAAATGAATGAAATTATATAGCAAACTATACACCAAACTCTATTAATCATTTAAATAGTTTTAATTTAATTCCTTTTCTACTTTAGTTAAACATTACTTTTCTTATTGTGTGCATCAAATGAATATGATTTTTATTAAATAGCTTGGTTAACCCTTTAGCTGTCCAATAGCACATTCAGTTAAGCATAAATACATATTTAATGATATTGACTCAAACGATATGTTAAAACTGATATTTTGGTTAGAACCATCAGCAAATCCATGATGTGAAGTAGGAAGAGGAAGCAGGTCTAATAATAACAAATGTCTCATATATTGTATATCCTTTCTTCTGTTTCTCACTGGGAAAAAAAAATAAATAAATACTGAAAAGTTTGAATTTAACCTTCAGAATCACTTGTCCCTCATGAATCATGCTAAATTTCCAGACAATGGTGAAGTCAGAACAGCCAATGTCAATTTGCCAGGGGACAATTTCACATTCTTTTATTATAAATAGAACTCAAGGTGTTTGGTAATGCAGCTGTTACCTTATGAGAGCCTTTTTAAAGTTGGTGAACTGATTTATTTTTTATTTTTTATGGTGTTAAACTATAGTTTGATGTTAATGCAACTTTGAATGAAAAGGAGAATAAGCTTTTATAGAAAATTCATTTAATTTGTATCTACTTATATATTTTAATGATCTTTTAAATATAATATACTAATACTTTCTATAGTTAAAATTACTTTTAGTAATGTTATTTTAATCAAATTAAGTCTTTGATAACCTCATTGAGTCAAACAATTAGTATTGCTCTAATCAAAGTAACACTAGAGCCCAGGAAACATGGAATAAACTGACCAACTCCATTTATGTATTTAATCGAGATTTATGTAAATTGTTTCCATAAATATTTATTCAATATAGTAAATCAATGGAATTCATGGATTTAATAATAGAGTTTTAATCATTAATGTATAAACCTAAAAATCATATTTCACACTGAATTTTTTTACTGAGACTCAAATTTCATTTGCACACGTGTGGAAAATTGGCTAACTGGAAATTGAATCTTACATACTCTATAAGTTTTGTATTGTTGCCATAGTAGATTTATGCACACTTTGTGATATAAAACAAATTTATTACCATATAGTTCTGTAGGTTAGAATCCCCTACATGTCTCACTGTGCTAAAAATCAAGATATTGTACAGCTGCATTTCTTCAAGAGGCTCTAGAGGGAATTTCCTTACCTTTTCCAGCTTGGTTTGTGACTCCTTTCCTCCAGCAGGGTAGCTTCTCTCTTTCTGTGCCCTGGTCTGCACATCTCTTTTTTTCTGATCACATCTGGGAAAAGTTCTCCCCTTTCATAATGATTTATGAAATAATGATTTATGTCATTAGGTTGGGTCCACTCTGATAATCCAGGATTAGCTCTCCCCATTTCAAAGTCCTTAATCTTAAACCCATCTACAAAATATATATGTTTGCCATGTAAGGTAACATACTTACAGGTTCCTAGGATTCAGGCATAGATACCTTTGGAAGATTCATTATTCTTCCTATCTCACATAACATCCAACATATTTTCTTCTTTTTTTTAATTTCATTTTTTTCTGTTCTTTTATAGAGCAATACTCATGAGAAAAAAGTGTATTTTCTTAAAATTTATTTTATGTATTTTAATAAATATATTTTCTTAAAATTTACATTAAGTGAATGATATAACCTTAAAGTTTAGGTATGTAAGAAAATGCCTAGAAAGCAAACATAGGGGAAAAAAAAAGAGTTTTATTTCAGGAGAAATTCTGCATATTTGGTGATTTTCAGTGACTTCAGATAAAATCTCTCCAGGCTATCATGGAGGAGTAATAATTGAAAAAAAAAGAAAGCAATAAAAGAGATAGAAATTAATATTTTGAGAACCTGCTACAAAGTAAACATTAAATTGGAAACTATATAATTCAGAGGACATAGGTATTGATTTATTCCTTCACATTGTAATATTCTCTTTGATTTTTTTGATGTTGATGCCATGTGTCCACCAATACAAGCTTCTAGAGATGCATGTAAAATAAGTCAAATTTCCTGCTTTGAGAACATCCATAATAATGGGAGGTACAGAAAAGTTAATACATTTTTGCCAAAGAATATAAGTGTTGTAACCTAAGTATGCATAATTTGCTATCTGAAAAATGAGTGCAAGCAGTTATTATCCTTGGGTAACAGAGAGGATAGAAATTAGAAATATTGCTCAAGGCTATGTGCTGTTGTTAGAAATTTGTAAACTTCTTACCAGGAAAGGAATAGATCTTGTTAAGATTTGTTTCCCCATGGCCTGTCATGGTGCTAAACACACAGTAGATGTTCAGCATAGGTTTGTTATTAAATGAGATTATGGTTCGGATTGTAGAGAAGAAACTAACGTTAATTGGTTATTTTCCGAATGCTGACATATTTCACACATTGCTGAACCCAGTAATCGTATATGGAAAAGAAGAGGACACCCATTATTTTAAGGAAGATTTATAAGCTCAGAAATTAAGTGACTTACCCCGCCAAAAAAGGTGCACCTAATAATTAAAAGACAGATTCAGAAGTTTTATAATTGTTTGGCAAGTTAAACTATATCTGATTCCAAAAATTGTGTCTGTTTTGTTAGAGTATAATAATTTTTAAAGCATGTTCCTTTATGGTAACTTAAAATGTTTAGCCTTCTCAGAATTGCATACATTTCTTCTCTCCATGGAAAGGACACGTCCCTGGTGGAAAATCAATTCCAAATTTAAAATTGATACTTTATATTCAGCTTATTATCACCAACTGAGAGAAATTTGTCCAGCATTTCTCTCTTCAGTTTGCATGAAACAAATATTTTTATTTAAACAAATATAAAATTAAATTCCTATCAAAATCCCTGAAGATTTTGATTTCCATTCCTAGAGTGCACTTTCTTAAAATTGATAAATTCTGAGGGATATTGACATACTTATCTCAGTGATTCTCTGAAATCAAGTTTTGCGTCATTTTGTCATGAAATAAATTATGAAGAATTAATTAGGATTAATAAAAACAACAAGAAGTGAAGTGTGAAAAATCCCAGGACTGTGAGAAATAGCATATTATAAGAATTGGATAGTAATGAACTTTAGGGGATAGAAGATATAAGGGAATGATCCCAATTGATGAATACTTATTGGCTTCTGCCATATGCTAAGCACTTACCTGAGTACCAGAGATCTGGTCAGGTAAGGAAGAAACTGTGTACAGTCTGTATATGTACAAATGTATAGATGTCTGTATAAAGATATCAACTGGCATTCAAATTAAAATCCATTTTGGAGTTAATTAGAAATTTATTTTGGAAGAATGCTCTTTGGAGCAAAACACTAAGGAGTTGAGCAAAATAAATAAAGAGATTCAGAGAAGTCTTCATAAAACATGAGAGTTTAAAGTTTGTTTTTTGTTGTCATGATGATAAATTGCCCAAGTAATTGGAAGATCATTACAGTCAAGAAAAGTCATATGACATAAGGTACAAAAGTAATGTGAAAATTATATAACAGGGAAAATGAGCTAACTGGCCGTTAGTCTTGTTGAATTTGGAAATTTATGTATGTGAAACAAAGGTGTTTCCTTCCCTTCACTTACTTGTCTATGTAATTTTTAAAGTTAAACATATTCTATTATTTTTAGTAAAAACAACTAAATAATTAATTCTAGTATGAAGCTATGTCATGGTAAACATGAGATAATACCCACTAATTATGTCTCTCTTCACAGAGACCTTTATTCCACATAATATTAACCTTCATAGCAGGGTCTATAAAGCCAGAGTAACAGCTTGGTGATATAAATTTTCTAAAATATAAATTCACCGATTACACTCTCCAAGCATATATGCTTGCATATATAATGTATTTCAACATAGATATTTTATTTTATTTTATTTTATTTATTTTTTAAAGATTTTATTTATTTATTTGACAGAGAGAAATCACAAGTAGGCAGAGAGGCAGGCAGAGAGAGAGGAGGAAGCAGGCTCCCCGCTGAGCAGAAAGCCCGATTCGGGGCTCGAACCCAGGACCTGGGATCATGACCTGAGCCGAAGGCAGCGGCTTAACCCACTGAGCCACCCAGGCGCCCCTCAACATAGATATTTTAAAGAAAAAGATTATTTTAATTAAAAAGATCAAAAAATAAATCTGCAGTATCATAGCTAAGAACACTATACTTTCTGTTACTATAATTCTGTATGTATCTGCTTCTCTATTTCAATTCTCACTCTGATTTTAATGCATAACACCTTAGGTGCTTTCTGCTTTCTCTTTTATTACATTAGTCACGCCTCAATCAATTTGATGTTACCAAAATTAACATTCAGACAGCTGAGTTTTCTGAACACATTCTTTGTGAATAATTTCTGTTTTTATATGATTCAAAATTATTGCCTTTGTTATAAAATTTTATAATCTAATTTTCTGTAATTGTGTGATTCATGCTTTCCTTTGGAGGAAAATCATTGATTTCTATACTAAAAAAAAAATTACAGCTGTTAGGTATATTTCCCAGTGGCATCATCATCACTTTGGGTTTATAAAATAAAAACAGTGACCTTTTACTTTTAATTGATTTCAATAGCCAAAGTATCTTTCTGATTTTTAGGAAAAATAATGTTCAGTGCATCTCTTTCTGTGTTTAGGTATAGAATTAATTCTTTGTTCTTTGCTATTAAAGTTATTTCTAGGTTTGCTTAATAATCTTAAAGTTTAAATGTTTTTCCTCAATGATGCAAACATTGGGCAATTCTGTTGTAAAATTGTTGTTGGTTTTATTGTCTTTTACATTTCTGGTAGAAATATATTATCATTTTTAAAATCTTGTTAAAGGAATATAACGTATAGTATAAGAACCATGAAAAAATGCTCTCTCTTTACTTACCTCCATTCTTCTGTGAATGAATAATCATATACCAAAACTATATTATAATGAGCTTTAACTGATTCTCTTACATTAGTTTAAGGAACTATGGAAAATAACTGTTTGCAAACCTTTGTATTATAGTTAGGAAAAAGCTTATCAGGCATTCTCTTATGGAAGCATAATGAACATGGTGGGAAAAACTAAGGTTTCAAGATCACTGTACCACAGACTAGCTATGTGACTTTTTGTGCCCGTATTTCATAAATGAAATGAAAAATGAGATGTACATGGAACTTAATAAGTAATACATGAATATTGTTTTCATCTTTTCATAACAATATCAGTAACTTAGTTACTATTTCCTCACTAGTTAATATTATAGGAGGAGAATCAAATTTTACCAATTTTATGTTATTATCTACTGAAGATCAGGCAATGTGCTGAGATTTTTCATTTTTCACATTTTCATTAAAAGGTGAAGAATTCCAAGTCTACCTGATCTCGGGGTCATGAGTTCAAGCCCCACCCTGGGCATAAAGCCCACTAAACAAGAAATTTAAAGAAACAAATAATAATAAGGACACAGTATGTCAAAATATGGTACATACTATGTAGCAAAACAAAGTTGGTTAAATTGATGATAAGTGATAATGGGGGCATAGGGGATGTTATTTTATCTCCGAGGATATAGAAACTTGAAGTCAGGGATCCACTGGGGTACTTGGGGAAATCCTTCCAGATAGACATAACACCACATTCAAAGGCCTTTAGGCAAGACATGCTTAGAATTCTGAAAGAGATACAAAAAGGGTTTTGTACTTTTTTTTTTTTTTTTAAGATTTTATTTATTTATGTCAGAGAAGGACACAGCAAGAGAGGGAACACAAGTGGGGGGGTGGGTGGGAGAGGGAGAAGCAGGCTTCCAGTCAAGCAGGAGCCTGATGGGGGGCTCAATCCCAGGACCTTGGAATCATGACCTGAGCCGAAGGTAGATGCTTAACAACTAAGATACCTAGGCACCCAGGACTTTATAGTTTAAACAATCAGTGAGGTAAGTAATAGAGAGGAATTGATCTAATATGTGGCTAGGTCTGGATCATCTAGCACCTTGTAGGCCAGGTCAAGAATTTTAAAATTTGTTCTGAGTAAAGTGGGAAATTATAAGATGATTTTAAGCAGAGAAGTTGGAAAAGTTATATTCCAAGAACATATATATATATATATATATATATCTTTCACTGTTTCCCTTAATTGCATGTTTTAAATTATTATAGTATACTTATTAAATTGGGGAATAAACATCATTACAATATTATTAACTATTCACACATATTATTGAAATTTTACCAATTGTCCCAACACTGTCCTAACTCAGGACTTCACGGTGCTCACAGATCCTTAGTCCCCTTCATTGTGGGACAGTCCCTCCACTTTGTCTTTCACAGCCTTGACACATTTGAAAAGTACTGGCTGATTATTTCACAGAATAACCTCTGATAAAGATCTACATAGTATATCCCGAGGTTTGAGTGAATCTGTGAAATTTTGGAAGGACTGTATGAGAAGTGATGCTTCGTTCTTCTCAGGGTATCATATCAGCAAGTACATAATGTTAATATTACCTACCACTTTTTACTGGTAATGTTAGCATTTTGTTGGGTTGGTATCTCCCAAGATTCTCTGCTGCAAATTTCTAGGGTCCATGGCTAATTAATCACTGTCTTATGGGGAAGTATTTTGAGGTTATGAACATATTGTATTTAACATTATACATTTTGCCCACCCAACTTAACATCCTTCAGTTATTCTTACCTGTAACAATTATAACTGGGGTAGTTGTCAAATTGTGATATTCTTTAAAGTTTTTTTTTTTTTTTTTTTTTATTTATTTATTTGACAGAGAGAGATCACAAGCAGGCAGAGAGGCAGGCAGAGAGAGAGGAGGAAGCAGGCCCCCCGATGAGCAGAGAGCCCGATGCGGGGCTCGATCCCAGGACTCCGAGATCATGACCTGAGCCGAAGGCAGCGGCTTAACCCACTGAGCCACCCAGGCGCCCCAAATTGTGATATTCTATGTCCATCATTCTTTCCACATTCATTAGTTTGATTCATTTGATTAGCTTGATTCATTTGCTTTATTATTTGTATCAGTATATAATCATGGATATTTACTTTATTCTATGCATTATAATCCTGCAGCAATGTTGTTTATTTTATTGTTCAGAATACAGTTTATTTGGCTTCTTATTTGGTCATTGAGTGATTCTTCCTAGTAACTCCTGTGTAATGTTGGGATTAATGTAGAGCATGAAATCAGCCATAATACCTGGCTTGCTAAAATGTAACACAGAGGCCACCATGAGCTAGAGAAGGTTTCAGAAAAGGGCATGGGCCTTTGGAATACAGAGGCCTGAGTGACCACTCCGCCCTTGGGATGCCCAGGGGAGTTGCCTTCCCCGAAGCTTTCTCAGCCCAAACAGCCACCCTGTGATCTAAGAGATGTATGCATTGTCCCTTAGGCTATGTTTAGCAGAACTCACAGAACACGCAGATTAGCATATCATATCTTTCCCGGAAATAGATCCTCCTAGTTTCAGTAAAACCCCTCCTCACACATCACGTGCTTAAGAAATAGTGATAAGGATTTCTGATTATCCTGAAGGACCAATAAAAGCAGGAACAAAGAGTCTTTGTCTCTGAGCATTGACCTCCTTGCCTTCTCTCTTTCACAGCAAAGTTTGGAGTAATCTTTCATCCATCCATACAGAGATTGCTGGCCATTCCCAGCACTATAATCTTTTGATATGCTCCTATCATTTTTATATATTTATTTATTTGTTTGCTTATTTAATTTTTAAGATTTTATTTATTTATTTTTCAGAGAGAGAGAGAGAGCACAAGCTGGGGGAACAGTGGGCAGAGGGAGAAGCAAACTCCCTCTGAGCAAGGAGCCGGATGTGGGAACTGATCCCAGGACCCTGGAATCATGCCCCAAGTGGAAGGCAGCTGCTTAACTGACTGAGCCACTCAGGCATCCCTGCTCCTATCATTTTTTAAAGTTATTCCTTACTTTCTGGTCAAGATATTCCAGGCTTATCTAGATAGGACTTTCCTGGCCACGGACCCAGAATTTATCCAAGAAGATATATATATATATATTTTTTTAATTGGGATATGGTATTAGAAACCAATATCTGAGTGTTAAGATGCCATTTTTTATAAGGCCCCTTAATGGACCGGGGTAGGAAATACATGCACAAACAGACATGCACAAATTTGCTTCCATTTCTGTATCTACTTAAGAAAAGAAAGACTGGTGTAACTGACGTGCTGTCTGTGGACACAAGAGTGAAATGAAATGACGTTAAAATAACCAGGGGCTAGGTAACACATAGTTTTATGCACCGTATCAAATCTAGATTTTAAGAGTAATGGGAAGCCATTGAGGATGGTAAAGCAAGTGAAACATAATGTGATTCATGTTAACAAAAGATTAATCTACCTATGAAGAGAGGATTAGAGTCAGAATCGACTGGGATGTGAGATTTAAAATAAGTAAAGGCCAAAAAAGAATAAATGAGATTAAAAAAAACAGTAGGATTGGGATGTAGAGAAGCTGAGGCACCACATTTTTTCCACATAACACAATGTATACCCATAACCAATGATTAGTTACTGATGTAACTGTAAACTTGTCATTGTTGTTTGACTTGATCTTTGCAGGTGTTATATCATTTGTAAGATCAGTTGAAATAGTCATAGAATATTTTGTTAAATATAGTAACAGTTAATTGTGTGATTTATAGCAGATTTTTTTTAAATCAATATTATATTTTCTAGAAACCATTTCTCTTTTGTTTTGTTTTATTTTTTTTTTTTTTTTTAGATTTTATTTATTTATTTGACAGACAGAGATCACAAGCAGGTAGAAAGGTAGGCAGAGAGAGAGGAGGAAGCAGGTTCCCCGCTGAGCAGAGAGCCCGATGCGGGGCTCGATCCCAGGACTCAGATCATGACCTGAGCCCAAGGCAGCGGCTTTACCCACTGAGCCACCCAGGCGCCCCTCTTTTGGTTATTTTTAACGTTAGTATTCTCTGGTTCATTTTCTCTTTTCTTTTGTTAAATATTTAATCATGAAATTAAATGTGTTTCTATCAAGAGAACAATCATAAAGAAAACCCCCAATAGGTGCAAACCAGGCACATTTCCATCTTGGAACTTTGCATTGGCTGTTGTGTTTGCTTAGCAAGATTCTCAGTTATCCACCCAACTTATCCTCACCTTTTCTTCTTACCTGCTTAAATGGTGTGTCCCCAGAAAGGCCCTCCCTATCCACCTCATTAAAAACTATCTTGTCATTAAATAAGTTATATTTGTTAATTTGTTTATTCTTTTTTTTCTTTTTTTTTTTGGCCATACTACATTGCAAGTAAACTCCATGAAGGCAATTTTTTCTCAATCTCCAGAATCTACAAGGGTACCTCATATATATGCTGGATGAATTTTTAAAAAAAATTGTTACGTTTAAAGAAAAAAGAACAACATCTTGGTCAGAAATGCATACATACGTGATAAAAGTTTTTGGCATACTTAGTGCATTGTGAGAATGTGCTCATTTATTTTACTGCCCTTAGTGGTTTAGTTTTTATAACGTTAAACAATAAGAGTATAATTTTATAACCACTTTTGCTAGAATGCATCAATATCAGATGAAATAACTAACTGTACTATATGGAATTCTCTTTTGAGGGAAATATTTTTCTTGAGATATTTGACAGACTTGACCTTTGACAATCCGCAGCATAGTGCCTCAAATAAATGATGATTATGTTTGACTTATTATCACGTTTTAAAATCTCTGTTATGCCATTTCACTACAAATTTTCAACGTCTTAGGGAAAACGAAGAGGTTTGAGCTCCAAAAATTATGATTAACATAATACCTTTCAAATCCTGGGTCACCTACACAGACTTCCTCAAAGTTTAGCTCCGCTAATTAACTCCAACTTATTTTACATACAATCCCACAACCCTTTCACATGGAGGAAATAAAAATATTAATCTGTTAAAGGCCAAGAAATGACATTATAGAAATGCTTTGGAAGTAATAAAAATAACTTGCAACATAATTCTGGGAAGTTATAGCCTCTGAAAGTGTGCCATCCAATGTCCTTACTCATTCATGTGGCCTGATATGCGTACCGAGCTGAAGATTCATATGCCACCTATCATCCCTAATGTGCCTAAGGAGTCTCTCAATTATTGAAGTAAATGGTTGAGTTTAAGTAGTCTCAGTGACTGTTTAAAATATTTATTACGTACCCTGGATTCTTACAGCCTAATATATAGGACATTTTTACAATGATTTGTATAAACTTTAAAATATGTGTCACCTGGATTTTTAAAATGTGGTTAATGATGAAATAGTGTATTATAATTGCAAAGGCATCAAACATAAAAAAAAAATAATGCTAATTTAGTAACATTATATACCCATAAAGCCATGAAATTGGCATTTTAAATGGCAGCAGTGGCATTTTTGCAAATATTCAGCACCAATAATGGTTTTGATAAAAAGGTTAGGAGTAGAGAATGTTATTCTGTCAATTATATTGGAAAAACTAGCAGTTGCAAACTTTCAAATCAATGGTAGACTAGAATTCATGATACATTGTGAAAGATTTTTATAAGTTGTATGGTATATCAATTTGATGTTATAATTTAAAAAAAATTATGATCATTGTGTTTCAGTAATTGAAAATTAAGTATTAAATCTTTCACATTTATTCCTGGTTCTTCAAAATATTCCCAAAGTACTAACCTCACAAAGCTTAAAGATAATCACAAATTTCCTGAAAATTTTATTTTTAAAGATTTTTTTTATTTATTTGACAGACAGAGATCACAAGTAGGCAGAGAGGCAGGCAGAGAGAGGAGGGGCAGGCTTCCCGCTGAGCAGAAAGCCCGATGCGGGGCTCGATCCCAGGACCCTGAGATCAGGACCTGAACTGAAGGCAGAGGCTTAACCCACTGAGCCACCCAAGAGCCCCTTTATTTATTTTTAAATGAACTTTAAGGGAATGTTTTAAAAAATTGTC
Organism: Lutra lutra; assembly: GCF_902655055.1. Lineage (NCBI taxonomy): Eukaryota > Metazoa > Chordata > Mammalia > Carnivora > Mustelidae > Lutra > Lutra lutra. The sequence goes on from NC_062280.1 coordinate 158,395,147, forward strand.
TTAAAGGGAATGTTTTAAAAAAAATGGTCTGTCAAAGTGCTTATTTCCTTCTTATGACTGAACTGTTTCTACTCAAAAATGTTCTTGATTTTCCAAGTATCTCACTAAAACATTCATTGATTTAAATTTTTTTGTTGTTGAAATATATTCGTGTATAAATCAGACTAATGGAATATCCATTCTCAAATTGACACCAGAAAAATAACCAAAGTTGTCAGAAGCCATGCTTCTCATCTTTCCCTTCTTAGTACATGTGTCCCGACCTCTTCACACAAAGGGAGAGGCTTTGAGCATGTGCAATTCAAATTTGTACTTGGGATTTTAAAATGGCCGTTCAGTCTGGTAGTAACTATTAATCAAGGACATGATTTTTATATGCCAGTGATGTCAAAGTAGACTCCCTAATATTACAGAAGCCATGTTCAGACAGCAGCTGGGAGACAAGCAGTAATTGAACATATTTAAAAATCCACCCCATGTACTGAACAGATTTCAATGTCTGCTGTGTTTAAGGTCCACTGGGTTGTGAAATGGCTGCTTCATTCACACAGATGTTAATATCTCCAGGCTCTTCTCTAGCTCTGTAGCTTCTCATTTACATATCTGCAGTAAGTTTGGTGTTCAGGAAGTGAGATACAGCTCCTTGTCACTACTCTTTGCTACAATAAAGCATGTTTGAGACAAAATACTAGCGACTGTAATTACAACTCATTAAGGCTCAAGAAGAAAAATAATAAGGAACATAGCAATAAGTATTCAGTCACCAGTGGTTCATTAGTTCTTTTACTGTTTAAATACCTGAAGCTGATGAATATAAATTACTTGTGAAAATGCGGTTTAAAAAGTTTTATATTCTTCTTCTTTTTTTTTAACCCTGTGTAAACAGTGTATCAGGTGATAATCCTTCTGGAGTGTGCATCCTTGTTTTTGATGTGCTTAGCATGCTTTTCATGTAGATATGTATGTGGAGCCATTCCCCAAGCTGTTTAAAAATCATTTGATCAAATAAGATCAGGGATTAAAAAGCTGGAATACAGCTACTTTTATTTCACATTCAGGGACAATGTTGCCTCTTCTGAAGAAGGTGAGTACTGTATCACCTGCCACACAGCTGGCATCCTTCAATTAAATCTATTGTCTTTAGGTACACAGTCCGTTATTTTGCTATGGTGCCCTTACTCCAGTAAACCTAAACATGACTTGACCATGAGCTGCTCAATCCTGGCATTCATCAAGACACACTTGACTGTTTTCTCATCTCAAGTACTAATAATAGTGCTACTTTTGATTTTGGCTTTGCAGAAATATATATTTTGAGTACGCTACAGTCTACTTTGTCCTCCATTTGTTCTTCAGTTTCTTTAGGATCACTTTGCCAACCCATTTGTATCTTCCTATTTACAAAGATTCTTAGAAACATTATTCCCATGTTCCTGATTTTGCTATTTTATGTATCATACAAATTATCCTTCTACATTTGTATACAGAACTCAATAGGAATTGTCTTTTATTAGATTTTGAGAACATAGAGAAAACTCTTCTCCCTACATTGAAAAGTTTATAAAAGAAGAGAAAATAATACTATTGTAAACATGTCCTTAAAGATATATCTAATTTAATTTGGTTATCTCTAACTGTGAATCTGTATGTGTATATATATTGAATATATATATATGGGAACAATTATATTTCATTTTCTTCATAAAATTACTAACTTGGAAAATACTTCTATCAACTATATCTTTAATTACCATGACCATATTTAATCTTTTAATTTATTCAAGTTATATTTCAAATGCATACCATTAAAATATATGTGAATACTTAAGATGCATATACTTAATGCATATAAATTTAAATTTATACTATTAATACAAATGTACACAATGTGTTTACTCAAAATATATGCATATACTTTTAAAAATGCATGCTATAGGAGCATCTGTATGCCTCAGTCATTTAAGTGTCTGTCTTTGGCTCAGGTCATGATCCCAGGGTCCTGGGATGGAGCCCTGTGTCAGGCTCCCTGCTCAATGGGAAGTCTGCTTCTTCCTCTCCCTTTACCCCTCTCCCTGTTCACACACATGGATGCTCTCCTTCTCTCTCAAATAAATAAATACTTTTTTAAAAATGTATTTTATATATTTAAAAGATAGACTTCAAATGCCTATACTTAAAAAGACCGGATTTAATACACAATTTTCCATTCATCACGGTAATACCAACTTAATTTATATTTAGTATTGATGAAGTGTTTGTGATAGTTTTCCAGCAGTGGCTTATATAAAGGACACCATAAGCATAAAATTTACATTTTCTGGCTATTCCATAGACTATTGCATAAGCTGACTTGTAGTTTACAAGAAAATTAAGTTTTCTATTACTGTTGAACAACAAATATAAATATTATACCATCTTTGCCCTGAGAATCCTCTCTGTTGATCGATTAAGTAACATACTCATTATGTAAACAAAAGTTAAATTTGAAAGAGCTTGGGCCAGAAATAGACAGGGGTTAAACAATGCAGCTGAGGACAGGTCAATGAAGATGGGCCTCAGAGTATAAAATGACTAGCCAGAGCCTAACTATGTGACTCAAATAAAGTCATTGAATCTGTATCCCTTGCAACCCAGTTCCAACCCCGGCCTCTAATTTCTCTGAGCTTAACTCCTGTTTTACCCTATACCATATTTAGAATTACTCTTAACTGTCGCACAGTTTAGCCAAAACATGAAGTCTGAAGGAAAAGTCTCCAAAGCTACCTTCATTTCAGATGTCACTTGTAATTTGGGGTGAAGGGTCCCAGAGCCATTATCATTTCAAACTAGCTAGCTACAAATTCAGAGTTCTCAACCATTCTTAGCTTTAATACTTCACTAAAAAGACAGAACTCTGAAAAGTGCTGTACCTAATGGTTATAATCTTATTATAGTAAAAGAATACAAATTAGAATAAGCCAAATGAAGAGATGCATAAAGTGAACTCTGGGAGGTATCCAAATGTGAAACTTCCATTATCTTCAAGGAAGCTTTACACTTCTAAGCATCAGTGTGTAGCAATATGTATGAAGCATTTCTAATACCAGAGCCTCACTGGATCTTCAGCCTGAGAGTTTTTATGGAGGCTTTATTAAGTAGATATTGATTCAACACCCATGTGGTTGAATTCAATCTCTGATACCCCCGCCTTCCCTAGAGGTCTCAGGTGGCCCAAGACCCAGCCTCTAGTTACTACGTTATTGTGTGGCCAGCTGTCCCTCTCCATCATCTTCCTAGCATAACTATTGAGGAGTCCATCATGAGTCAGCTTGTTAATATGCACTATCAAGTGTGATCAGAGGGACCCTCTATGAATAACAGACACTCCCATCACTTGGGAAAGTCAAAGGGTTTAGAGCTTACCTCCCAGGAACTAGGACAACAGCTAGACCTTTACTCAGAGGTTAAATTCGTTAGTATAAAATGAGCCAACCAAAAACCAAAATCAGAGCCTGATCTCTACTTAACTAGACTCCTCACTGCTTTGGTCAACCAGAGTGTTAGACCCATGTTAGTCTGTCTACCCAGATCACAGACTCACCCATGCCCAGCATTGTATGGGTATGCTCCATTTACACTCAGTGCTCTATGGGAAGTCAAGCTTTTTTTTTTTTTTTTTTTTGACAATTTAAATGGTAAACATAGATGATAGATATATTATCCCTCCTATTTCAGCTAAAAACAAACACACAAACAAAACATACAAACAAAAAATTTACTTTAAAATTCACATAAATTGGGGCACCTGGGTGGCTTAGTCAGTTAACCGTGCTACTCTTGATTTTGGTTCAGGTCATGATCTTGGGGTTATGAGATTGAGCCCTGAGTCTGCTTAATTATCTCTCTCCCTTTCCCTCTGACCCTCCCCTCTCCCTGCCACCCCCGCTTGAGCACACTTTCTCAAATAAATAAATAAATCTTTAAAATTTACATAAATTGACATTTATAACTTTTTTGATGGTTTATAGTTATTTGTAATGCTGTGGTTTCCATCTTTATTATCTCATAGCCGAAATATTCTACAAAGAATAAATTTTAAAATTTGCTTTTAATTGAATTACCACAGTTTGACAAACTCATTCATTGACTGATAGGCTTCCTTTTTTATGGCAAAAACATCAAACATCACTCCCCTTTCCAATAATGTGAGTGTTCATTGTTTTTATATGCATGTCATTGCCCATGAATGATTTCTGGATTCACCAGTGGGCCCAGACATAAACATGTGCAACCACATTCATTGCTTACATCAATAATGCAGTTAAGTTTGAAATAAAATAAATGACTCATTAAACGGATCCTGTCAGAAACAGAATCAGTGTCTACATCAGAGTAGACAGTAACTCTGAGATCTATGCAGTTAATGACTATGTCTGTTGTCATTGTGAACACAAATTCTAGTTACATTAGACTCATAATTATATTCACAGTAGTTTCTTATTTATATTTAAAATAAATGTTTGAAATTTTCTAAGGTGCTGAATCATGGAGGTCATTTATTTTGGTAGTGTTGATTATGCCATTAGTAAGTAATGGATAGAATGTGAATGCATTCACAATTATGCAGCTCTGTAGACAAGGACATTAAGCAATGCCTCTCCCTGAAATACTCTATTTTGAAGACTCTTTACTACAAAAAGTATGCATTAACATAAATGTATGGAAATTCAAGAATTTTGTAATATGAAAGAGAAAAAACAGTCTTAAGAAAAGTTTTAATTCAAGATTGAGGAATTTGAAATCTGAAACATCTATTGTCTGCCTAGAGTTTCATTGAGAGAGTAAGAGATGTAACCTGAACAAACTTAAGTGGGAGAATAAACGGGTATAGTTTACATTACATTTGCCAAAAAACAATAGAATAGGCCTGGTGGAATCAGCTAGAGCAAGTCTGCAAATAGAGCCTCCAGTATTATTGGTTTGTTTAAAGGAATACAATATATCTTGGGTGATGTTAGTTATAATAATGGGGTGACAATTATGAATCAGAGAGTTCACTGGGAATGTCTGATTCATAATTGCCACCCCATAATTATATATATATATACACACACACAGATATGTATGTAACTGTTACGTCATTTAAGGCACATTGTCCAAAAAGCAGAATAGTGGGTTTGTTATGGTTTGTTAAGTGAGTAATAGATATTGACTTCTGTATCGTCCTTTCTTAGCCTTGATGCCTTTGCGTGTATGTACTACCTTAAAATGCATTTCTATTTGAGATTGTTTACTTGCTCCCCATAGGTTCCGTGGTAAAGACTAACTTCCTTACCTATCGTAGACTGTTAGTCTATTCCAATATACTTTCCTGCAGTACTTCTCCCTGATACTTCCCCATTCCATTAATGTCAGTGTTGACTTTGTGACCTGCTCAATAAAATATGAGAGGAAATGACATGTGTCACTGCAGCACAGAAGCTTTAAGAGCCAACATACCCTCTGCCAATTTCCTGCTTCCAGAACTACCAGCAGCCCTCCAGATAAAGCCTGCTCCATCAGCTGGGATCCAAAGTTAAGATGACAAGGGACAGAGCTGTAGCTGACTTGTAAGAGCTCTGTAACATAAATGGAAATTTAACCTCTGCTGTGTTCAGCTGAGGAAATTCTAATATTGTTTGTTCCTGCAGGATAAATCGAGCTGATTCTGAGAGACACATTTTGACCTCTGATTTTGGTCGTGATCTGGTATATTACTTCTCCAGCCACTACAATATATCATCACTAGTTCTTTCCATATTATCGATCACTATTTTGTAACACAAGCCATTCTCAATATTACAGCCAATGAAATAATTTTGAAAGACAAGTTTGATCATTTTATGACTCTAGTAAAAATGATTCAGAAACTTCCCATTATTCCTAGGTTAGAGCATTTCTCATGGTCTGTCCCTAACTTATATCTGACACCTGATCATTCACCAGCATCCTCCCAGGTTCCTCTGCTCCAGCAACACTGGCCCTCTTACTTCTTTGATAACTCCCTACACCCTCCATTCTGTCATGGGAATATTGTCTAACATCAGCCTGGCATGAATTCCCCACTTCCATTTGGCATTCTCCTACTCTGCTTTCAGATCTCAACTTAGTCATCACTTCTCAGGGAAGCACTCAAATTGACTGAACAGAATGAGAAATCTTAATCACTTCTGAAGTCAAAAAACTGAATAATAGAATTAATGGAATGATATGAGCTGTAGCTACATACTCAAATTGGAAATAAAGATTATCATTCTATTTATGTTGGTCTCTGTTTATGTGTATTTTTTTCAACTTACTGGATCACAATGGTATATCACATATTGTTCACAATGATTTATATATTCTGACCCTGATCCTTAAAAAAAAAAATGTATGGAGTAATTATTCATTCTCACAGGTGAGGACAATGGGTTTTAGGGATGTTAAGTTACTTGCCAAATGTTAATAGCATTCAGAGCTAGAATTCTGGTTTTCTTTGTGTCAAAATTTTCTTTGCAGTATAACATACATTTGAAGAAGCCAAACAGAGCTTATTTTATGGATAAGTTTACTGTTTTATTTTCCTCAATGAAAGCCAGAGGGAGATTGTGAAATTTCTAATTATCCTGTCACTTGCTGAATGACTTAAATCTTAAAAATTGAACACTGCTACTTAAATGTTTTAGTTTGAAACTTTAGTCTCTGCTTTGTATCTTTGTGATATTTCATGCTGATAAAATTCAAGTGGTATTTTGAGGGAGATGCCTACCTTAGTTTAGAAGAGGTCATCAGACTGGATGGCCTCAGGTTTCTAAGTAGGCTGGTTTCTTCCTAGATCCACTGTGCTGCCCTGACTTGTGTTCTACTGAGGATTTATCTGCATCCCAAACTTCTACAGTCTGCAGATTTGTCGTAGTGTTTCAAACTATGTGTCAGTGCAATTAAAATGAATAGTCACCTAAAAGAGACGTATCTGTGTCCTCTTTGCTTAGAATTCAATCTTCACATTTTAAAACTGATTTAACATAATTTAAAAATAAAAAATAAGTCATTTATTTAAATAATTCAACTGAAAATTCAGTTATCCCTTAATTACCAGATCAACTAATATAAAGCACTCGCCTACATTGACGTGGCTAGCTAATTGTTTCTTTGTGGGGTTTATTAATAATTCAAATGATAATTTTTCTGTGTTAGTATTGAGAATGTACTTTTAGTCATCAGACATGAGTATAAGTTTGCTATAGATATGTGGAAAACACAAACAGAACCCTAATTAAATTATAGGATGCTAACAAAGACCAAGAAAATATTCTCTCATACCTGAAACTGTAGGTTCCATGAAAGCAAGAATTTTGTCTGTTTTAAAATGTTACTATTTAAGGATAGCCTGGGTTGCTCAGTCGGGTAAGTGGTTTGGTGTCTGCCTTATACTCAGGTCATGATCCCCTAGTGCTGGGATTGAACCCCATGCGGCTTCCTGCTCAGCAGGGAGTCTGCTTCTCCCTCTGCCCCTCCCCTTGCTCATGCTCTCTCTCTCTCTCAAATAAATGAATAAAATCTTAAAAAAATAAATAAAAATATTTTTTAAAGGGTAACTAACTATATGGTGCAAGGGATAGGTGGCTGGGTGGCAGACGTTGGGGAGGGTATGTGCTATGGTGAGCGCTGTGTATTGCGTAAGACTGATGAATCACAGACCTGTACCCCTGAAGCAAATAATATATTATATGTTAATACAAAAAAGGTAAATATATGAGGTACATTAATTAGCTTAATTGTAATAATTATTTTACAGTATACATGTATATCAAATCATCATGTTATACATCTTAAATATAAACAACTTTTATCCGTTAAATATATTTTAATAAAGCTGGAAAAAGTTGTCGCCACTGTATATTCAAGGCTTAGCATCATATGTACTATACAACAATGACTCGATAAATATTTAATAAATAAGATAACAAATAATTTATAAAACCTATTATATTGACTTGTCCAAGAAACTAAAATAGTATACACAGAATCCACAATGTTTAGTATGGTGTTAGTTGATATATAAATGAAAACATCATAAACATGGAAGTGCAAGAAAAATATGAAAGATACCTTAATTATATACAAAGCTTGTTTTTATGGTTTGAAGGATTTGTTTAACAATTCTAATTTTCAATAATATATATTTAAAATTTATCTATTTCTTAGAATGTGTTGGTCCCATATATTGTAAGCTCTTTTTATTACTTAGTAAAACATTAAAAATATAGGTTTGGGTCATTGAAATCCCGTGAAATCCTGAAATCCCAGTTTTCTTTTCTATTCTTGAAGCATTAGTATGACAAATTAAATATCAAAATGAAGCCAGAGATTACTGAAATATACTTTCATTGTGATTTTCAAGGTATAGGACATTTTTATGCATTTGAAAGTAATGACATTTTAAAAATTTCCTAATCTCAGATATGTTGGGCAATTCTTAGGTATGAGTCTTCCTGCATGGTAATATCAGGAGCAAACTATACCCATGCAAGCTTCACAATTACTAGAAAAGTGTATTTGTTTCATATATCTCAATGAAACTCATACATGAATGTCATAACTTTCTTTTTTCTTCTTCTTCTATCTCCAGGCACCTTCTCAATTAAAATATGAAGTAATTATCAAACATAGATTTAAAATGATAGGGAGCATGCTAAATTATTTTGTTTTAGATAATAAAGGCAAATATTAGCTTTGAATTACTTATTAAGAGGAAATGATTACATTACCTTAGAGTTTTAAAGCAGAGAACACGGACTGCTTCCTTGATTAGGAATGCACACACATGCACACACACACACACACACACACACACACACACGTTCCTTTAGTAATATTTTCTCATTTTCTTTCTACATTCACCTGAAATCTTTATTGCGTGAGTTATTCTAAATTTTTCTACTACACAAAGTCTGATTGCAGCCATTATATACAAATGGCCTGGATTGCCATTGTAATGGTAAAGATTAGAGGAAATCCAATATATCAGAGGTATGTTTATCCAGAATTTATGTGATAACAGTGCACAAATGCTATATGTATGATAATTAAGACAATTGAACATTGCAGAGATGTGTATTGTCTGGTATTTCTTAAATTTACTTTCTAAACAAACATTTTGTGTATTTTTATGAGATCATGATGAGGTAGACAGGTGCTTTTCTTTCTAAGGGTGACATGAATATTTGATTACATCTTAAGTGGTGGTCCAAAAGTTATGAAAAAAAAAGCGATATCGAAAAATCTAGCTAGCTTATGCTAATATTAAGTAATAAGACACTATCTGTTTCTGGAAATCAAAGATCTAAATTTTTATTTATTGTATTACTTTTCTTTATTCATCATAATAGCTCTACTTTCCATTTTTAATAAGACATTCCATGTCATTACTTTAGTAGTAACATAGTGAAACTCTAAGACAAGCTTAATTTGTCTATCATCATGTATTCCAATGCATCACTTCCCTTTAATCATTTCATTATATTTGGGACTATTTCTCAATCTCTGTGTGTAAACAGATGGAAACCTTATGGGGAACCCATCCTCACTTTCAAACAAAACTGTTTATTTATATTAGAAATTTCCAATATATTCAGCTTACAGTTGGAGGCCCACCACATTGCAGAAAATCTTTAATAAAGGAAAGACATTTCAAATTTATTTCAAACATTTTTAGTGATATCGCAAAGAAGGCATCACCAAATAACCAAATTTCCCCTTGCATTAGCATTATCTTCTTCTAATTCTTTTTTTTTTTTTTTTTTTTTTTTTTGCTAGCTAGTTAGCTAGACAAATAGAAATCTGGCAAGACTCCTTCAAAACATATGCCCCTAATTTTATATACATCATTATAATTCATTTAATCCTTCAATAAACATGTATGTTTAGCTCTTTCCTACATTCTAGTCCATGAAAAATTAATTTAAGAAAATAATGCTAGAGTGATGTGATTGAGTTTCCCCCAAAACAGACTATGAGAAAAGAATGCAAATGCATATAGTTTGTTTTGAAATTGTATGAAACATAGTTAGGGAGGTGAAGAAGTAGGAAGTAAAGCTGGTAAAGGAAGAGAGTTAGAAAAAGAATGTTATTAATCCCATAGGGAAATCCTGGGAAATGCTGTAAAATACTCTTAAGGTGTGAGGGGTCTGGGTATTTAGGGCCAGGAAGTAAAAGATCGAGAGGGTAAGGGATGGAGGGAGAACTTGGCTGGAGAGGAGGAGGTGGTAATTCACAGGCATCTTTTGCCCATCTGGCCTCTAGCCAGAGCAGCCATCTAGTGTTCTAGAAAGAGCAGAGCTAGAGATATGTGTGAACTGGCTGAAGTGAGCTCAGACGGATACAGGCAGGGCAATTACTTCATCTCCTACAAGCTGTCTGGTGTCTTTGGTATGTGTTTGCATTAGAAGTGCTCCTCTGGGTAATGACAGAGAACCTAAAAGCTGGAAACATTAGTCTGGGAGTTAAGACACCCAAATTCTGGCTCATGGACAACTATGGAAGGCTTTGATGTTCTTATTTGTATGTACTCTGTGTTTCTGAGATACTGTTATTCTTGATCCACAGACATTCATACATGAAAAACAAGCAGGATTTAGATTATGTTGTCTGCATTGTGAGAACTTGAGATCCCTTCACACCATTGCCAAATCATTCTTTGATCATCTAGGTGGTGCTTCATAACTTGGCGTCTTCTGTTCTCCTTTCCAGCTCCATTTCACAGGGGTGATACCTTACACTATATTCTGAACTGAAAGTGGCAAATATAACACCAGTGGCCACTGAGAAAGGGATGCTGCTGTTGGCAACTTATTAATGCCTATGAATGATCCTGGAAAACTGAGGAGGACCTACACTAAAAGTGCAACCATGAGCCTTCTCCTGCTGCCTTGCTGTTGGCTTAAATAATAAGGTTCTGAGGTTCTCAATATCCCAACATACACTTTCTAACACTCTTTTTGTAGGCCTCTTGCCTTACTATGTGAGTGCATGGAATCTAGGTCTGAGGGTCACTGGTGTTAAATACAATGTTTTATTAAACATCTCCCAGCCATTCTTCCTTGTCTTGTCAGATGTGTATGCCACTCTTTGGGGATAGAGGTGGACTTAATGTAGAACCTCTTACTTAGCTTTCCTGGTGGGCCCCATCATTGAAGAATACCAAAACATAATATAATACCAGGATAAACAAAGGTCCAGCAGCTTGCTCTGATTTTCCTGTGACACTAAAATTCTATGAATCTTTAGATGTTTATGTCCCTGCTGGCGTGTGTGCAGGAGCAACTGTGGTCCTCCTGTGCCTCAGCTGGGAGAGTGGGGATCTATGTCTCAGATATATGTCAGGGATATACATCAGGCTGAATACACACCTGAACAGCAAAAGAGCGAATTAAACTTCATTAGTCTTCAGTATAAAGGTATCACATGTTTTTCAAATGTCAAAACCAAAGTGATATGTGTGTCAGTTTAATGACTATTCAGAAAGAACAAACTTGAAAATACTCTTCTGTGAGTTTGCTGCTGACAGTTTATCATGATTGAAAACAGAATGTCTTCTATTCATGAATTTTGAACATGGATAAATAGTGTGTCCTTATGTTCTCCTTCAACTAAGATGGTTTGCTGACCTCCCACATTTCATATCTATCATAAGACGAAACCCCATTAGCAAAGTTCACATCAGAATTTGTCCTCGTCAATGCAAGTTTGTCACAAATGATTCGTTCTCCCTTGTGAGATTGTGAAGGAGTCATTATAAGGAGATGTGTTGGATATACTTAAAGCAATAGCACGTTGTGATAAACTCACAACTTAAGTGATAAACTTAGCATTGCTACTACTTCAGGGATTTTTAATATCGTCTGTAGGATAGGACATATAGATACAAAATCTCATTAAAATCTTGATGGTAATCCAATACCAAACCGTTTTGGCATTTATTTATTTACTTATAAATTTATTCCTCTTTGTGCAAAGAAAGGCACAGCACGTGCATTTTTGTGTCTGACAAAGAAGATGAATCTTTCTGTGTATTAATTTTCCCCATACTTTTCCTTATATTCTGACCACGCTTATCTAAGTAAGAGATCACAGGTTTAGTTTTACTGAACCAGCAAGAGGGGCTTCCATAAGAAAAAATTTATGCTCTCTATTGAGTATTGAAGGGTTTTTTGTTGTTGTTTTTCTTTTTGTTGTTGTTGTCGTGTTTTTTCCTGTTGTTGTTATTGTTTAATATCAGAAGAACAGGCCAAAGTGTAAGCAACAGTTGGAAGTTGGAGTTTCGGAGGTTAAGGCACAAGTTTCATTTAATTTGATCCTATGCAGAACAAAGCACAGTGCCAAATATAATGCTTTCTGACGGATTTTGATTAGCTGTGCTTGGCTAGCTCCTCTTTACATTACTTCAGTTCACACTCATTTTGAAGACTAGATGGAATTTCTTCGTAGCAGTGCCATGTTCATTTGGGGCAGGGGGATAATCAGTCCCAGGCGCTATTCCCCTTGCTTACTCACACACACAATAACCTGCTTTCCCTGCTGCTTTACAAGAATTATTGGAACATTTTCTCCTGATTGCCAGCTGGATCAGTCTTTGAGACTTCCTTATATTTGTTTCCAAATATTATATCAGAACTAAATGCATTATTCCTTAGAATACAAAAATAGAATGGGAAGTCACCTTGAGTTGCACTTACTGCTTCTCTTGTCTTCAGTGTAACACACATCTGAGCCCTCCCTGAGACCGAGAATCTTATTCCTAATGACCTCAAGGAAAGAAGATTCCATAACCTTTCAAAATTCTATCCTCTATTTATCAAGCTGCGATATTGACTTTTTTTAACCTGTTTCTAGAGATTAGGTTTATCTCACCCTATTTTTTTTCCCCACTCAGTGAAGATAGGGAAATATGTCTGTGTCTGGGGTTTTCTTTATCAAGCTGGTATGCTTTATTAATGTTTATAAGACTTGTAGATAAATGATATTTAGCTTATTTATTTCTTCCTTTCATTTTCTTTTTTTCATTCAATTATTATTCCATTCTTAGGGTACAAAAACAGCCACTTTTGAATAGCAAGGAAATGGAATCACATTCAACTTAAGTAAAAATTATATTTCCAAGGTTAAGATCACTTGAAAATTTAGAGAATCTAGGCTGTTAGTGCAAAGATTGATACTTAAAGTTTTTGATATTCGACATACATCTTTTCTCATAATTTCCTTGAAGTGAGAAGTATGGGTAGAAGTTGTTTAATCTCAGGAAAGTAACTCACTGTTATTTTAATACATGAATCAATTATTTTATTTCAGTTTCTAGGCTCAATTAAGCACATATAAAAAAATCCACAAGGAAAATTGACAGTAATAGCAATTTGGAAATAGAAATTTCGAGCTGAGGAGGGAAGTCTGCTCTAGATATGCAGATTTGGTACCCTTAACGTTGAGGTAAAATAGCAGTTCTGTGGACATGGACGAAGACTAAGATTTCTAAATGGAGGTCAATGTCTGATGATATACTGACACCAGTTGGTGATGAAGCACCCCAGGTCTTTTGACAAATCCTCTCTCTCTCTCTCAGTCTCTCTCTTTCTCTCTCTCTCTCTCTCTCTCTCTCTCTCTCTCTCGCACACACACACACACACACACACACACACACACACGATTGACCTTCAAACCATTAGGAATTTGGAAGGTCCTTGGGCCAGTTGGCTGATTTTGTTTTTTTGTTTTTTGTGTTCTGGAGATTTAGTCTGCATGGAGCAGACTACTCGTATTTTGTACATAGTATGACCCCTTGTTCTCTATACTCCTTCTTCAAGAACAGAAAAAGTATGATTTTTTTTTTTTCATTTTGCTTTAGAAGATCTCCATTGATAAAGACCAAATCCTCTGGGTTTTATTACCGTGAATTATGCAATAAAATGTTTGCTATTTGCTCACTTAAATTTGGGTTTAATATTCTGCTTTTCAAGTTCTTGCATACCTGGCTAAAATTGCTTATGCTTTTGTTGGACTCTAATAAGATGGTGTTTGCTTACTAATGCAGTATATTTGCCTTCACATATGTATTTTCTTCAGATGCAATTTGGGAGTGTAAAACCTCTTATATTTTGCAGGTTGTGAGGTATAACCAAAATAATTTGCTCCAGGCCATTTTAGAAGGTACAAGAAGGGCGACTTAGAAGCTGTGTAATTTATATTAATTACAGAGATTTAGGAGTCCTAATAGTCTGAGTTCAAATACCAACTTAATGCCATTGTGACTTTGTATCCATCTCCTAACTGCTAAACCTCATTTTGTTCATCTACTTAACAGATAAAAATGTCACGCCTCATTGATTAGCTGGGACATTTACAAGAAATATGCAATCCTTGATATATAGTGGATGTTCAATAAATGTGCTTTATCTTTTATCTGTGTTGTTGCTTCTATATTCAAACTCTAGGCCTTATTTCCTCCTTCTCTTCACCTTTATCAATAAAGGGAATCTTCCTCAAAAATGACAATATGGTGGGCCACCTGGGTGGCTCAGTTAAGCATCAACCTTCGGCTCAGATCATGATCCTGGGGACCTGGAATCAAGCCCCACATCAGGCTCCCTGCTCAGTGGGAAACCTGCTTCGCCCTCTCCACTCCCCCTGGTTGTGTTCCCTCTCTCACTATGTCTGTCTCTGTCAAATAAATAAATAAAACCTTAAAAAAAATGACAATATGGAGATATAAATTTCAAATGTATATGTGTGTGTGCTTGGAGATTTTCTAAAATTGAATTTCATACATGAAGTTATATTATCTATAGATAAAGAGAATCTAATGATATCAAGAAAATATGGAAAGTAATTTGGATTTATGATATGATAATCTCTTTTTTGATATGATAATCTTAACAAATATTTTTTATAACCCACCCAAAATTGATTTCTTCTTGAATTGATTACATTGCTTTACTAATGGTTTCTAATTACTAAGAATGACTAATTATATCCTACTCTTTATATATAAATATCACTCAGATACTAAGTAAAGCCTATTAAGAAATTATTTTTTCCTAAAAATAGTGTTTGGTGGCTAAATTTAACTATCATAAAAAGTTTATAAGTAAACAAACTTCATGGCAATTTTGCCAAAAATCTCCCCTCCAAAGATAAAATAGCAACATGGATTCTCTGTACTAATATAGTGAGAAAGCTACCAAATACATCCATGTCCATAATGACTACCATTTTAATTTTGGTGGAACATATGGGACACCTGGATACTTAGTTATTAGGCGTCTGTCTTCAGTTCAGGTCCTGATCCCAGGGTCCTGGGATGGAGCCTCTCATCTGGTTGCTCGTTCAGAGGGGGAGGCCTGCTTCTCCCTTTCCTGCTCTCCCTGCTTGTGTTCCCTCTCTCACTGTGTCTGTCTCTGTCAAATAAATAAATAAATCTTAGAAAAAAGAAAAAAGAAAAAAAGAATGATCTTAAGGATGGTCTTAAGTTTAATTATTTTCCCAGAGTCAGAGACAGCAGGTGCCCACCAGTATAACCAGAAGCAACATTACGATGCTGACCTTGTCTTTATGGTTATTCTGACACTGACAATCATACATTAGTCTCTTCTTCAATTGCACTCTATGAGCATTAATTAAAGTTAGTATTACTATTTTCTTATAAGACAAGACCTGACCCTGATATTTGCCTCTCCTGCACTGCATAATCTTTTTTTGTTGTTGTTATTGCCTTGTTTTGTTGTTTTTAAACACTTTGTATTTTCTGATGTACTTTACCCCCATCTTTGTTAATCTTGCTTCATTCTTAATCTTTTTGTCTATTTGCTTTAGATTCCAGTATGTCCATTTCTTCCTTATTATAAGGCGCATTTTGCTTGTCCCAGTCAATTTCCCCAACTGATCAATTAAATAAAAGTCTCACTCCCTCACTCCACTACTCAGCCTGACTAGTCCCATTATGTGCAAATGAAGTAATGGCATAATTGGCTAAAATGGCAGGGAATCTTGCCTCTTATTTATCAGGCATGATTCTGATCAATTAGAATTATAAGAAGTAGTAATGAATACAGGGATCATTGCTGGAGTGCGTATGAATACCTGACGTAACACTGCAAGGAGTTGCCTTAACTAGAATTTTTTTTTTTTTTTTACATTTTATTTATTTGACAGAGAGAGAGATCACAAATAGGCAGAGGCAGGCAGAGAGAGAGGAGGAAGCAGGCTCCCCGCCGAGCAGAGAGCCCGATGCGGGGCTCGATCCCAGGACTCCGGGATCACGACCTGAGCCGAAGGCAGAGGCTTCAACCCACTGAGCCACCCAGGCGCCCCCTTAACTAGAAATTTTGAATGCAGGTATATGTTTGACCGCAGTGGTGGTGCCTTAAAGGAAAAGTAGAAATGATTTTGTGCCTGTGTTTGTAAACAAGCTTCTTAAAATATTCTTTAAATACATCTTTCAAATAAAATGAGAACATATTCTGGCTTATTATCATATTAAGAAAAATAGGAGTACATTCCATCTCCAAGCGACTTTCCACACACTGAGGTAAAAACCTATGTACATTGTGAAATGTGAGGTACATCGAATCTCATCCATCTTATCAACATCTCTCTTTTGGACTTCTATAATAATACTACATAAATTCACTTCAAAACTTAAGGCACTGAATATGCCTATTATCTAAGAGATTATATAATTAGCAAACTAACTTTTTTTGGAGTGAGTATAGTAAATAAATAAAACAATCTATTAGCTTTGTGTCCCCGATGTCAAGAAAACTGAATTTATACAATACTACATTTTGAGAAGCAAAAAGGCAAGAAGCAAAAGGAAAATACTCAAATATTAAGATATTCTTAAGACATGCAACACAAACCAAATAGGGAGCCACCTCACAAACATGAGATAACAAAAATAATAATAATGCTTTAATCATTGAATATTGTTTCTTACTACATGCTTTGTAGGTAACAAATCCTAATTTAATCTTCACAACTTCCTCAGGTAATAAGTATATAACTAACACCAGTTTTACTGATAATAAAGTATAATGAGACACAATCTCAGGAAGATATAAACAATATGCTAAAGGCATATGGCTTTACTCTTAGTGATATTAGAAACATTGGGCACATCGAAACAAAGGGGTGATGTCATTTGGCTTGTGTTATGTCGGAGTCCCTGTGGCTAAAGTTAAGAATGGAATGAAAGGGAAGAGAAGAAACTAAAAAAAACATTAGGAGGCCATTGTGATAATCCAGGGACATGAGAAGAGGGTGGCTTGAATAAATATGGCAGCAGGTGTGGTGGTAAAAAGTGGACAAATTTAGAAAGAGCATTAGAGACAAAGCCTATAAGATACATTGATAGAATGAATGTGGGCTCTGAGGGAAAGGGATATATTCAGAATGTCAACCAAGGTTTTTATTTAAAGCATAAATAAGGTTACTGAGGCTGGCCTTGTCAGTAACCAAGGAAGGGAAGATTGTAGGAAGACAGTTTGATAGGGAAGGGAGAATGGGAGCTGAATTCTGTACATGTTAATTTTGAGATGTCCGTTAGACAACAAAGTGAGTATGTTATATAGACAATTATATACTTAAGACTGGAGTAATCAGGGCAGAACTTAATGCTGGTGATACCAAATTGTTATAAACATATAAATGGTCATTTAAAATCTTGAGATTAGAAGAAAGCAACAATGATTTTTTTTAAGACAGGGAGTGATGAGAGAAATCAAAAAGGTGACAAAGAATAAGTAATTGTTGAGAAATAAGACAAAACAAGCATATGTCTCCAAAGCCATGTGAAGGGATAATTTTAGCAGAAGGGAGTGATCATATATTCCTGGTCAGTCAAATAAGGTGAAGACAGAGAATTAACTACTGGATTTGGCAACATGAAGGTCACTGAAAACACTGACAAGATCATTTTTTGACAAAGTAATGAATATGAGTGCTTGATTTGATTGATTCAAAGAGAATGGAGGAAAAGTATTTAGAGAGAGTGTACAAAGCCAAGCAATTTCAAGAATTGTTTTCTGTAATGAGAAAAAAGCAGTTTAGTAGATAAATAGAGAAAAAGGTCAAAGAGACTTTTTAAAAAACAGTGGAGATATAACAGAATGTGTTTATGTTGTTAGGAAAGATAGAAGTTGCTGAGAATTCCTTGAGCCATGTCCTCTACTTGAAGATGATATGGGATCTCTTGTGTAGAAGGGGTTGTCTTTGTTTGATAGCTGGAAAAATACACTGAGTGGTAGAAGAGGCAGAGATGGGGATTTGATGATGAGGGGCTGTGGAAGTTTTCTTCAGATTGTTTTGGTCTTCTTAGTAAGATTGGAATAAAGATCATCATTTACAAATAAGAACAGAGTGGGAGTTTTTGGAGGTTTGAAAATTGAGGGGAAATACCCTGATGTCCTCCTAAATGTTAGAGATCATGATTTTAAAGTGAGACTAATCAACATGATTTCCTCTAGCCATGTTTGGAAGTAAACAGGGATGTGTGCTGAACCAGTGTTGGTGTCTCAGGCCTAAGAAATACGATAAATTGGAGAGGTTCAGGGGAGTTGAAGGTATTTTTACTAAAATAGCCATTTAATCTGTTTTCAGAGGGAACTGAGAACATGATATAGTTGAAGGGAAATGGAAAGTTAACAGGAACTTGGTGTGGTTAAAATATCACTGTAATTACATTTGTCTCTTCTTTAATTAAAATCAGCTTGAAACAAGGAAATGTGACATATGTTTGACAACCAAACATTTATTAAATATATATTTGTAAACAAATAAGCCCATCATATAACTAAATAAAAGAGTTATTTTACATCATTTTCTCCAATTCAGAAATTCCCTATTAATTATTTTTAGAGAACAAAGCCTGTTTCCCTATCCAATACAAGATTTTGCCTATAAGATGAATAACTACTATTATATAAATAAAATATAAAAAATAAGATAAAATAAATAGAAAAAACAAATAATAACTACTCTTAGCCATGATATATTAAGCAACTAGATTGGGATAAAGATGTGATAGAACTTACTATAGCTAGTTTAAATATTCAATATTACCTAGTTCTGAGTTATATGGTCATTACAAATGGCAGGTAAGAAACTCGCTCCTATGGTCACAGGCTGATGGTCATTTGTAGAGCGACATCAATGCCAAATAGCTATGCTATCTCTTAAAATTTATGAAGTGCTTCCATAACTGTTTCTCATAAGAACACCATGTATTAAGCAGCACAGTCATACAATCCCATCTCACAAATTATTCTTTTTAGATTCAGAGACTGAATTACTGCCTAAGATCATAGAGATAAAATTATAGCAAATTTAATCTAGTGTTTGGACTCTAGTTTCTTGTATGAATACTATTTCTTTAGCAATATTTGTGAATAGATTGATTAACGCATCTTTTCCACCACTTAAAGAATCTAAATGCTCCAAATTTCCCGTACTGTATGTACACATACACAGACACACACAACATTGTTGAATGAGTACTTGGATGGAATGAGTACTAAAACATGGAGTTTGAAAGCCCTTCTAGAGACTGATCAACACACTATTTGTATACTTTTTCCCAAGTAGTGAAAATGTGTTTTTGAAATTATACACTCTTCTCCATAAGGACCCAAATAATGACATGGATAATGACATGTAGTGGAAAGAAAAGGAGACTGGCCTGTGCTCATATACATAAGAAAATCTACACACCATTTGGGAATATAGAAAAACAGTGCTAATGATTGTCCTCAGTAAGCATCATTGTACTGCATTTATTTTAGGGTTGCTAGTAAAACAGACCTAGTCTCACTCAAGCAGTACAAGTGTATTTTTAAAATATGTGTAGATGTAATGGACATAAAATCTCATAACAGTAACAGCAATAAATCTTGGTATGGGAGATGGCAATATACCCTCAGGAATGGAAATGTTTAATACTGTTTTACATTATACAATTTCTTTGTCATTAGAAATTTACAAACCTCTATCATCATTGCATTTCTCTCCTTATTTTTCTTTCATTGCATCTGTCACTGATTCTCTCTATACATTCTTGGTCTTTGGCTTTTGCTTATTTGTAGTTTCTGTGTGGACCCACTTACTGTCATTGCCTTTCCAGCTTTATGCCTTACATTTACACCCAGTTTCATTGTTCTGATTAGGGGTTGCTTAATTCTGTCATATTTTCTAGTTACAATTGTCAAAGGAGAGGATCTCCTTGTGTCCAGCATTGTCCTTCTTTGAGGATATAATTCTTTTCATGCCAGTCCACCTCATTTGTTCCTGGCTGGTTATATGGATTATGGTAGCTCCTAGGTCAACTGATCTTCCCTGGCTTCATTTGGTTGTGGCCAAAGGAGAGATGTGATGGAATGTGGTTCATAATAGTTTTGCTCAAGTAGGAAATTTGCTGTGGAGCAGCACCTTTGCTAAGGGAATATGACTATATTAGCTGCTGTGATTGACCTTTATATGACATTTCAAAGTCTGGGGAAGATTTATAAACAGTAAGGTCACATATCATAATTCATTTACTACTGAAATTATTACTCATTTTACCCAGTCTCTACCCTACATGCAGCAGATGGATTTCCAATCTTATCTTTTATCACTTATTTGCTGACATGTACATTAAGGTCCTTTTTGAATTCCTTTAAAGAACTCAGATAAAATAATAAAACTCATATGTTAGGCACTGGATAGCAAAACAATTTAAGTAAGTTGTTCAACTCCATAAGCTATAATTAATTCCATTAAGCTATATGTGGTCCTGTTCTTTCATTCTACATGCTTTCACTCTACAAGCTACTAGCATCACTGAAAATGGAGATTTGTTTATAGCAGTTAATAACCATATATCACAGTTTGGGGGGGAAAAATCAAACAACTTAAGAAAGATGAATCACATTACAAATGCTAAAATCTACTTTGAACCAACAGATCTTTAAATCATTTATTCAGGTTTTATTTGCATATAGTATGGCAGTACGAATGAGAAGTCACAAGCACTCTGGTGTAGAAACTGGGATAATTTGATTTCATATTTTACACTTCACATGGACATGAAAAAGAAAATTATGAAATACCATTAATAATAACTTGATGCCATTTTATTCAGAGTGAAATATGGGCTTGAAAAACAGAAGTTGTGATCATGCAGGATATATTATTTACCTCTAGCAGCCCCAAACATAGCTTTTAAAACAAAATTTTACTATCTCTTATTTGACAGCAAGGAATCTTTTTGGTAAGGAATTCCTAGGTAGCTTTGCTGAAGCAACTCATCTACCTTCCACTGTTTCAGGAACTCTAATGAGGTGGCCATCAACCTGTCACATGGGGTTGCTGTTATATACAGAAGCTTGCTTGGGCTGAAGTTCCCCTTCTAAAGATGCTCACTCCCAAGAAGGAGGTCTGAGTTCCTTCCTACATGGGCTGCTTGCTACATCTGAGTAACCTCACATTCCTCCAGAGCACGTGATCCAAGAGAAAGGACAAACAGGAAGGTAAGACCTAGTGATCAAAGTAGTATGCTTCTACTTTTTCATTATTTTTAAATATACATATTTTTTGAAAGTGAGTATCAAGTCCAAATTATACTCAAAAGTAGCAGCAGAAGGCCTCTTCCTTTTTTTTTTTTTTAAATATTTTATTTATTTATTTAACAGAGAGAGAGAGAGAGATCACAAGTAGGCAGAGAGGAAGGCAGAGGGGGAGGGGGAAGCAGGCTCCCTGCTGAGCAGAGAGCCCGATGTGGGGCTCGATCCCAGGACCCTGAGATCATGACCTGAGCCGAAGGCAGAGGCTTAACCCACTGAGCCACCCAGGCGCCCAGGCCTCTTCCTTTTGAAGGGAATTTCAGAAAATGTGTGGGCGTATTTCAAACTACCATAAGAAATAACAAATTTACTAAGGAATTTTCTACGGAGTAGGATATGAAATCCTCAGTGATTGTAATGACTGTTTTCTGAACAAAGTGTCTAAGGTTGTTTTCCTTGCATATATTGCATTGCCTTTTGGTCTGTGACTTTGCTTCCAGCACCACAATTAATGGAGCAAAGATTAGTGTTGCCTATAGCAGCCAGCTGTAGGACAGACCGTGACATACTGCATGGATTGGAGCCTTGTGCCAGTTAAGGACACCATATATAGGATATATTCAACCACACCTATTCACTCCCCTCCTTTGGGGGCTCTGATTTTAAGGCTATATTAGGTTACTATTGCTATCATAAAAGAGATTATCAAATTATAAAAACACAAATTCATTATCTCACAGTTCTCTAGTTCAGAAGTCTGGATTAATTCGGCTGGTTCTTTTGGTTAGAGTCTCACAAGGTCAAAATCAAAGAAGTGTCAGCTGGCCTAGGCTCTTATCTAGAGGCCCTGAGGAAGAATCTGCTTCCAGTCTTACTCAGGTTGTCGGTGGAATCTAATTCTTTGCAACTGTACAACTGAAGTCCTCATTTCTCTGTTGGCTGTCACCTGGGGTTCATCTTTAACTTCTAGAGGCCTTTCTCTGGTTCTTACACGTGGGCTCTTCAGAGATAACAAAGGTGCATCAAAGCAGTCTGCTGCTAGAAATCTCTGTGAATTTTCTTCTTGCCACATTTTTTGACGGTATCTGAAGCAAAATCTTTGCTTTAAACTCATGTAATTAGATTGAGCCCAACTGTGTATATAATTAAGGTTACAGACCTTAAAATAGGGAGATTATCTTGGATTATCCAAAATCCTATTTGAGATGTAACATAAGATATTCAAAAGTTTCATACCAGCGGGGATGACTTTTCAGCACCAGAAAATATTTACATGCTTCCATGCTTTTTATGTGTGTCTTTACAATATTCTTTGATTCTGGGGGTAATACACCTGAGTATATTTCTGTTCCCAAGATCCAAAAGGAACTTCACAAAAACCTCAGGAAATAAAACTGTGTGTGTATGCGTGTGTGTGTGTGTGTGCGCGTGTGTTGTGTATTTGAGGGGCATGTTTCTATTTAAGACAAATGTGTATGTATGTGGTAATGAAGGTAAAAGGTGGCATTTGTCCACCTGAAAAATTTTCCTAATTCTGCCCTTCCCTCCTCTTTAAGAAAAAAACACCATCAGTTTTGCAAAGCTCTTAAAAAAAAAACCTAGTTATCTGAAAACCACGGTAAATATAACATAGAAAGGAACAAAGGTACAAGATTCTTAAAGGCCCATTAATAATTGTCACCCTGATCTTCATTGAAATGTAAATAGAATTAGATTTGCCCTTTCTTAGTTGCCCTCTTAGTCCTGCACTGATTGGCCTCCTCCCACTCTTGTCTTGAAATTTCATTCTTTCCAGCCCTTTCCCCCAACATACTACTTTGTGCATACATCAGTGACAGCATTTATCACTCTCTCTAATGATCTTGACTTCTTATCTCTCTCTCCTACTTTTTTACTTCACAATTTTAAAGGACAAGCACTGTATCTATTTCATTTCTAATTTCCAGAGCCTAACGTGGTAGCAGGAATAAACTAAGAATGTATATGTGTGAATGAATGAATGAATGAATGAATATACGTTGGATTTTCTATTTTCCCTTTGGTAAGTCTCAGCCTAAGGAGGCACTGTAGGTAATATGTGTCAAATGTTCTCATGATTGATCCATAGAGATCAAGGAAAGTAATTTACATCTCACAACAAATTCTCTTGGAACTGTACAATTTAATACAGCGAAGTTATACGTTTGCTCATATGTTGCCTGAAATCTTATTTTTGACATTGATAATTGTTTGCTGAAAATATACGGCTGCACAGAGGCACTAAAATGATCCTGGACTTAAGCATAAATAAAGAAATTATTTCACTTTCCTTTTTATTATTGAAATGGTCACTTTTTTCATTTAGACTCTTGGTAGGGTCCATTCAGCTTTCTCCTATCAAGCTTTCATTTCCGGCTGTCTGAAATGAAACATCTCTCCCACCTGTAACTGTCAAGAGTCGCATTTCTTGTGGGATTGATTTCTTTCATCTCCTTCTTTCTAGTGCCCTTATCTTTCTTTTACTCTCTTCCTTTTCTTCTAGTGATAAGGTCTCTATATTTTCCTGTTGTGTTCATCTTCTGCTTTTTGTCCTTCATTTATCAGTTTCCATCTTCTAATTTATATATTCTGTCTCCATTTTGTTCTCCATGTACCTATGGTTCTGTCTTGTTCTTTCTGGTTTGATCTTATTAAGCCACTTCAATTGTAAGACACACTAATATTTTTTGTACCTTTAAAAAAAGCTATTAAAAATAGTGGCAATTAAACTATGGTAAGCCAGTAATTATTAGATGTATTACAATTTTATAGATATTTAAATACAGAACTATGGATTTTAGAACTGATAAAATTCAACTCTATCATATAGAGTCTAAAAAAGATATTTCATATTCAAATTTTACACAATTTTTGTTGTTATTCTAATGTGAAATAGAAGACACTTTTCTTTGATGATCCTACATTGACATATGCTGATCTAGAAAAATGCCTGGCACACAGAGCATCAATAACAACAACCTTGTAAGACTATTTGAAGTCTAAATCAATTAATCCAAGTAAAGCATTAAACATAGTGAATCTGAATCCATAAATTCAGATTTAATTTCTTTAAATTAATATAATCCTGATTAAGAGTACCCATGCAAAATAATATGGACAACATCCATATTATTGATTATTGAAGCCACTCCCATTTTCCTTTCTCAAATATGGGATATTTAATGATTGCAAGCAGTTTTAATGCATCAAATATGGTTACTACTGAAATTCCTTTTGTTGAAATCCTCAGTGCTCCTTTGATATCAAGCAATTCTCTGCTTATCTGTGGACAACGAGAAACTCTGACTGTGAACATCCTTGCATACTAATACTACGCAGACACCTTCCCTGAGGTCATATCACAACTCTTTTTTTCACAAGACCCACTGAACAACTAGGATTCAAAACTACTTCTGTTCATTTCACAGAGTATTTTTGCTTCCTCCACTCCCTCCAAATCATCAAATATTGTCTTTCAGTAGATTTGAGTTGTTTATAAAATACTAAAAATAGAGTCTTATATTTAAGGCAGCCACTTCTCACTACCCTTTCAGCATCCTCCCAGCAAGAATAAAATAGCACTTGAAATGACAATCCAATTACAATAATGCATGATAGCCATTACTATTACTCTTTGGGTTCCCCCAAAAGTATAGCTTAGGACTACCTTGGATGTATGAATTTGCTTTGCAAGGTGAAACAAAATGAAGGAATATGGAAATGGAAGAGGTAGGATGAGATAGAGGTGGAGAAAATGTTAATATATGTGTGTTACAAAGGCCATTGTCATAAGGCCTCTGAGCTATGTGCAGAGTTCCTCCCTGATCCTTTCTTCCAAAGGATGAAAGCCTAAAGCATATGTGCCTTTGCTCCCTTCCCCTATTTTTTGACTATAGCCCCTGGAGTTAACTTTCTCATTTCAGATTTGGGCCTGCTTAACCTGAGCCGCATCTTGGGCTTCAAAGGGGAGCTTTGAGGCAGAAAAACCTGATCTATTCTATTAGTGCTTGAGGTATCACTTGTCAGTATGTACCAAGCTCTTTTTCACATCTGTCAGTGAAATCAGAGGTGGTCCAAGAGTATGGAAAAGCTGTACCAAAGCATTTGCCAGAGTTCTTTTCCAGCTTTGCATAGATGGCCCCAGACCCATGCTAAATCCACACTCTTACTCATTTTGCCAGTTTTGCTTAGTTACAATTTCAAATTTAGACAATATCAAAATTTTAGAATAAATTAGCCCTCAATTACATTTTTGCTCCTGAAACTGCATTTAATATTCATCATTTTTCCCTTCTCCCACCCAATCTAGATTTTCCTCATCAGCCATCCAAACCTAGAATTGGTGGCGGTAGAGGAAATAATCATAATTAATGCCTCAAGATCAGCTGCAGAAGTTGAAACAAACTCATACCAACCTAGTTCTTTCAGTTGGCCTACTGTAGCCACAAGGCCAAAGGAATGAGCTGAAGAAAGATTCAGGTTAAAAAAGGTGAATTACAAACGGGTTTGGTCTAGTCACTGAAATCACTTAAATGATTTGTCCTCCAATCTTGGCTTCAATCCCAAATGTCTCATTTCCATGGTACAATGGTTTGCTACAACAATTTCCTGACAGTTATGATTCAGTGGCTCAGAATATACATATATAGCTCATTTTTGATAGTTCCATCCTTTGATGTCTCATGATAAGGTATTGTCTCTATTCTTTTACAAGAATAAGGTTCTTCTCCATTATAAACAGTATGGCTTTGTTCTAGATCCTTAGTGATTGGTGATGCAATTCATTTGTACTCATATATACAAAGCAGAGATATTTACCCACCATCTCTCCTCTTTCATTTTTTAAATGCTCCTTCAGAGACATTCAACTCTTCTCCCATCCAGGGTTGTAGCTATGCATGCTGAACAAGCTCCCGTATAATTTTGGAGAAAAGCCCTGAGATAGAAAAACAGACTCACATCTGTGTACAAGTCATTGTGCACCAAGCTGTCAACTATAGCTATATAGCCAAAATCAGAAGGAAGACAAAAAGATGTGATGTAGGCACCAAAACTTCCCAAAACTTATGACAGGAATCTGTGTATTTTTCTCATTTTTAAGGTTTTTCAATGAACTGATAAGATTGTTTCAAGTGTTTTACAATGCTTAGCCTCCTCTCAATCAAAATTCTCTTATTAAATATTTGGGACATATTTTGTTGTTCTTTTAGCCTTTTTTCTTAGAATACATGACAAATATATCTTACTCCTCGGAATCTTGATATCAATTTTGAAGTATCATCCACCACTTAAAAATGGAATTTTTTACTTCTTGTGGGACATTCTATGTAAAAGTGTGTCAGCAGAAAAAATATATATATATATATATGTCCAACCAAATTATGTATAAGCAGTTCTTTCTAAGGGTAAGGGATAAAACTGGCAACACCGTTATTCCTATCTCAAACTGTGGGCCAAGGGGTACGTTAATTAATTCTTCAATGTTCTTTTACTTGCCTAGCTTAGAAAATCTGTATCAAGTAAACATTTATTCCTCAATTTAACCCTTAACATAGAATTCCTAACTATAGAGCATTTGTGATTTAAATGGTAAGAAAGAAAGGAAGAATTCAAAGTACAAAACTTTCATTCATCAAAACTAAATTCAGTCAATGTGTGCACCCAACTTGATCAGGAAGGGTCAAAATGGATCTTAATTTATCATTACATGGGTAATTTGTTTTTCTATGAATGGGATGAGCTTAGAATGTTAACAGCCTGTTGGGCTTTGAGGTAGACTTCTGATTTTTTCCACCCTGCCTCCATTTTTTAGTGGATAACTTAACACTTCCTTCATTTTCAGACTGTGTAGTTTGGGTGGGGTAACCCGCATACCTCTTAGCAGGCAGAGCCTATAACTGATCAATGAGACTGCAACACCCCCCTGCCATAGTGACTAGTTCTGTTCAACATGAAGTTATCTTTGCTGACTCTATCAGGGAAAATATGATACTCTTCTTTACTTTGCAAAGCAATAAGATGTACCACAGGAGGTAGCACTTTTGAACTGTACATAGATCTCAGGCATGAAGAACCTGCCTGAGATAAAAGTCAGAATACATCAGAAACAGAATAACAAAAGAGTGGGATGAATTATAATGGAATGGTTGGAATCCTGGATTCATTCAGGCCTAACCTACATCAGTATTTTTTAATTAGGTGAGTCAATGAATCCTCTCCTACACCTTGTTTTTTGTGTTTGTTTTTGTTTTGCTTTAAGCCAATTTGAGGTGGAATTCCCTTCTTTAATCTGGTAAATCCTCCCTGTCCACTATTCTAAGGTAAAGCTTTGTGATAGATGATAATTGCCTTTCTATTCCTTAGAATTTGATCTAATCCTGTTTGTGGTAAGACAAAGGATGAGAAGCACTTGTCCTTTTAAATTAAAGAAGAAAAAATGCAAACAGATTTCAGAGTATAGACATCAAGCAAGAACATGATAGGTTATAAACATAGCTAGCACTCACATGTATGTTTGTTTCATCAAATTTACTTTGATCTAAGTATATCAAATTTAGTGCACTTAAGTATTAATTTACTAAATGGTACCTGAGTCACCTGAATTAATGGAGTATGAAAATGTACATTACTTATTCTATTTTATGAAGTGGAAAAAATCTGGGTCATTAAGTGCCTAAACATTCATGATGAGGTGATATCCATCATATGTGAATATAAAATTTTTAAGTATATAGATTTTTTCAGTTGCTCAAATATCCATCTTTTCAGCAATTAAAATGTCTACACATATATATACTTCTAATGCTCCCTTGGGCAAAGGCAAGGAATAGCAATAGCATATTAATAACTCTTTCCTAAAAGCTCTTGAAAACCTGGCAAAAGTGGTAAATTGTGTATATTTTTTAGTGAAGAGATTTGTTAATATTTCAAAAATAGAGCATCAAACCTCTTACTTGGTAGCACAAGAGTAATCTGTATGCAAAAAGGGGACATAGGACTTGCAGAGCTATTGACTGAAATAAAGATATCAATTCAAGGGGCCAAATCAACAAATATTTTATAAGTACGCACTATATGGAAATGCTTGTCCCTATTTAAGCGTTGTGTAGCTGCTGTAAATTTCTAATAGAACCCCATACTGTAGAGGTTCACTCTAGAAAATTACTCTTCATCTAACAAGTCTCAGTTCAATCATTGCATTCTTTTGTACAAGTAATCAGATTATTTATAGTATGATATATGATATGATGAAAAAAGGGGACATACTATGAACTCATCTAAAGAGAATCATATCTAAACTTAGTGGTGGTGATAATGGTGGAGGTGGTTGTGGTGTTGGTGTGTGTGTGTGTGTAGTCATATATCATTTCTGGAGAAAGTACTATCTGAGTACTATCTAGGATTACTAGAACTTAATTTCTGTAAAGAGAGAATTTGTTTCCTTTCTCTATTAGCTGTAGTATATAAGAATCTAAATTAGTATCCTAGTACAAGACAGGCTACTCAAAAAATGCTGACTGAATAAATAAATCATTAAAAAAGAAATACGTTATATTTGCAGTATACATAGGGATATTTGGATGGAAAAGGAGGATGTATATTTTAGAAAGAGGGAAAAAACATGCAAATATATTGTAGTTTCTGCATGGAATACTCAATAATGATTATGTCAGAATGTTTGCATGTATGCATGGGTTTGTAGGAAGATACTGGTAAGGCAGGGTTTGGGAAGTAACATTTGAAAGAGCTGAAGAGGGGATAGACACTGATGAAGTACTTTTTAATTGATTTTGAGAAGCAATAACAAACAACCTGAGTCCCAATTAAACCCAATATGTACAAGAATAGCTTTGGATGTAGACAATAAAATGATGTAAAAGGTATATTTTACTAGCTTTATGATAAAATATTATGTATTTGTTTAGAAAGTTGCTTTTTTAACAAATTTCTTTTTATTTTTTAAATTTTTAAAAAGATTTTATTTATTTGTTTAACAGAGATCACAAGTAGGCAGAGAAGCAGGCAGAGAGAGTGGGGGAAAGAGGCTCCCTGCCAAACAAAGAGCCTGATGTGGGGCTCAATCCCAAGACCCTGGGATCATGACCTGAGCTGAAGGCAGAGGCTTAACCCACTGAGCCACCCAGGTGCCCCTATTTTTAAAATTTTTTAAAATTATTTAAGTACAGTTGACATAATGTATTATATTAGTTTTAGTTTCATAACATAGTGATTCAACATTTCTATACATTAGACAATGTTCACCATGACAAGTGGTTAGTATCTGTCACCATACAATATTCTTAAAATATAAATGACTGTGTTCTCTATGCTGTTCTTTTCATCCCTGTGACTTATTTGTTTTCTAACTGAAAGTTTGTACCTCTTAATCCTCTTCACCTGTTTTGCCCATTCCCCCTTCCCCTTTTCCTCTGGCAACCACGTTTCTTCTCTGTATGTATGAGTCTGTTTGTTTCTGTTTTTGTTTTGTTTTGTTTTGTTTACATTCCACATACAAGTGAAATCACATGGTATTTGTCTTCGATATTTCACTTAGTGTAATACCCTCTGGGTCCATCCATGTTGCCACAAATAGCAAGATCTCATTTTTTATGGCTGAGTCATATTCCATTATGTATATGCAGCACATCTTCTTTATCCATTCGTCTATCAGTGGACACTTAGGTTGTTGCTTCCATATTTTACTGTTGTAAATAATGCTTCAATAAAAATAGGGGTGCATATGTCTTTTCACATTAGAGTTTTCATTTTCTTTTCCAGTAGTGGAATTACTGGATTACATGATATTTCTATTTTTATTTTCTTGGGTAAATTCCATACTGGAAAACTGCCATTTTTCAATGTTTATGTTATCATAACATTTTTAAAAACCTTATAAAAATCACATTTTAAAATTTGTTAATAATTTTACTCTTAGAAAGCAATTTGAGTTGTTTATATTTTTTGGACATTGTGAATAATGCTCCTAGGAACATTCACATACAAGGTTTTGCATTGACATATGTTTTGGTTTTCTAGGATATATATCAAGGAGTGGAATTTCTAAGTCATGCTAACTCTATGTTGAAATTTTGAGAAACTGTGAAACTGTTATTCAAAGTGGCTGTACCATTCTACATTCCCATCAGCAGTGTATAAGAATTATGATTTCTCCACATCCTGATCAACACTTTATTATCTATATTTTTATTATCAACTTTTTAGTGAGAGTGAAGTGGTATCTCATCATTGTTTTGATTTGCATTTCACTATTGACTAATGATGTTGGGAGTATTGACATGAGCTTATTAGTCATTCATATATCTTCTTTGGAGATATGTTTATTCAAATTATGTGTCTAATTCCAAAATTGTATTTTTTTATAGTTATAAGAGGTGGTTTTTTGTTTTGCTTTTTGTTTTATTTTGCTTTAGGGACAGATCAAGAAAGCACAAGCAGGGGAGGGAGGGGCAGAAGTAGAGAGAGAATCTCCAGCAGACTCCCTACTGAGTGAGGAGTTGAATGCAGGACTCGATCTCACAACCCTAAAATCATGACTTGAGCCAAAATCCAGAGTCAGATCCTCAACTGACTGAGCCACCCAAGCGCCTCCAAGAGTTCTTAATATATTCTGATTACAAGTTTATTATCAGATAGCTGATTTATAAATATTTTCTTATATTTTATGGGTTACATTTGCATTTTTTAATACTGTCCTATGAGGCTTAGTATGGTTTAATTTTAATTAAGCCCAACTAAGCAGTCTATTTTATCACTTGACTTTTCAAGTTGGAGCTAAGATTTTGTTTAACACATGATCACCAGCATTGATCATCTGTTTTTTTCTAAGATATTTACAGATAACAAATTAGCATGTATTTATACAATGGAATATTATTAGGCAATTAAAAAGAAAGAAAATACTGATATATTCTACAATATAAATGAACCTTGAAGACAATATGCTAAATAAAATAAGCTAGACACAAAAGGCCATATTTTGAATAATTTTATTTATATGAAAAGATCAGAATAAGAAATCTAAAGAGATAGAAAGTATATTAGTGGTTATTAAGTAGTGGAGGAAGGGTGGGGATGGGGAGTGACTTGATAAAGAGTTCAAGGTTTCTTTTGGAGACAATGAAATGTTTCTCAAATTGTTATGGTCATGGTTGCACAACTCTGTAAATGTACTTAAAACCACTGAAATGTATACTTGAAGTGAGTGGACTTTGTGTTATGTAACTGAACATGTCAAGGGACTTATAAATATTTTGCTTGGTAAAAATTCAAAATTTTCTAGTCGTAAAAAATAAGTTCTTATAAAACATAAGAGGGGCACCTGAGTGGCTCAATTGGTTAAGTGTCTGCCTTTAGCTCAGGTCATGATCTCAGGGTCCAGATCTAGTCCTGCAACTGTGGCTCCCTGCTCAGCAAGGAATCTGCTTCTCCCTCTCCCTCTACCCCTCCCCCCACTCATGTGCTCTCTCTTGCTCTCTCTCTCTCTCTCTCTCTCTCAAATAAATAAATAAAATATTTTTAAAAAATAAAATAAAACATAAGAATTTAGGAAAACAGAATTTTCAAAATCCAATCAGATTTTATCATTTGCTATCTTTTACTGCCTCGGTTTATAAACATAATGACAAAGATAATAAGCTTAAACATGATTACCTTTAACTTGGGAGAGTATTCCAAAGCATATGTATTCATGAGAGCAGAATTAAGTATTAAATTGAGCATTTAAGTGTCCATTTTTCCCTAACAAAGAGAATGTTACAACTGCAAACTCTGTTCATATTATCAGTTTTGGTAGAAAAAAAACTTAATTCAGAGTGAGTGAGTAATTTCTAAACTGGATAAAAGAGATGGAAACTACCTTTTTAAAAAAAATAAGATTTTCACAAAGTTTTAAAGAACATGCTTGAGAGTAGAAGGATTTGCTGAGAACAGTTGGCAAATGAGAGGCTCTTTAGGGTGTGATATATGAGAAAATTGGGGGAAAACAGAGATGAAGCTATTCAGAAGGATTGCTATGGTTATGAATTAGATGTTTTTAATGTTCTTTGACAGATGTGAGTTAAGAATGGAATTCCTTTTTAATTATCCTTGCATGGCGAACTGTGTGTAATGCTCAGTTTCTGAGCTCTGATGTTTGTCAATGCATTTTCTTTAAACAGTGGGTATCTAGCAGATTACCAAGGAGGTGAAGAATAAACATTAATATCTTGTATTTCATAAAGCTCTAACAATTCAAGCATCATCTCATATGTTAGCCAGCTAACCCTGGCTTCTGCAAAAACATGAGGTTCATTCAAACAACATCTAAATTCATCCCTACTAACTTTCCACAAAGTTTTTTGGAGAATTAATCAACCGCAGTGGCTCTTGAATAAAATGCTCACAATATAATATTTTAAGCCACAGCTAGCCATTAACACTCTGAAAGATGAACTGCACACATGTTTCATGAAGATTTATATGAAGGGCTGATCTGAAAAATAAGAGATGCTGATAGAGAATTCACCTGGTTTCTAAATGAGGCAATACTTCCCCTGAATTTATTTATTACCAATGTATTTCAATTGTGAGAGATGGTATGAGAACTTGGAACCCACAAGCATCTGGATAGAAATATGAAGATGGCTTGACCTTGCAGATGATGAGTTACTCCTCTGCTCTTGGGTATTATTCCATCTGCTGTGGGTAAACAGCATGATATTGCCAACAGGGGGAGCTACAGACAGAAGACAAATGAAGCCGATTTTGTTTAGGACTGTAATTTAGCTGAACTGACAATATATTATACCTTAATGGCCCCTCAGAGTGAATTTAATTGATGACCCAACTTAGATATTCTCTTAGAGTATCTTTGTACTGGATTGGATGCAAGCTGGGTGCTTAAGTTTGCTTTCCTGCTGTTCATAGAGTCACTGCCATCTGGAAAAAATACCAGCTAATATGTTACTGGAATTTTTTCCATTGTTGCTGCTTCTGTAAAGAACTCAAAAGCTGTTGATAAGCCAAGAGAAAAAGACAAAACAAATGCTTTTCTCCGTGAGATCTAAAGAGGTTTAGTAAATAGACAAAGATCACTAACACTTTAAATGTGTTTTAGTTTGATTTTCAGTCAGGTTAAGTGAAAATAAAGTTTGTATTGGATAAAAAAAAATTAATGTTTTAATGTTGAAAGGGTCTGTTACTCAAGTGTCATGTTATTCATTTTGTGTATACAAACACCAAATAATAATTCCAAAAAGAAAATATTTATAATAAGGAAAGTAGAACTGAGTAATCTTGCTTAATAGGATAACTTTAAAAACTAATGGCAGACAAAAAGAATTATTCTTATAATTAAGAGTTGTCGTGTAATCAATGACCGTTCTTAATATCAGAATCCTAATTATGAGAATCTTGTTTCTGATACAACGGGGAGTAGAAACAAAAGTTAGGACTAAATCGGTTTTATCATTTCATTTTGTGATAGTACACAACAAAACTAATTAAGAGTGTGGTACAATTCCCCACATCAGGTTTACTACAAGACCTCAGTTCTTTTTCTGGTGTGACATTCATTCATTTATTTATTTACTGAGACTTTATTAAGCATATTCTATGTGTCAACTATGAAGGGATGCGAGAGAAACATAATGACTCAGAAATCGCCTCTGCATTCAAAATACATATACAGCCTAGTAAGAAGAGACTGTCATTTAAATATATGACTGTAATAAGATTATAGATGCTAACGTAGAAATATGCATAATATATACAGAACATAAAGGAAGGTGTTGTAATGCTTATTTTTCAATTGTGAGCTGTCTATATGTGAGATACGTGACATATGTCTGTATATGAGTTTTCTATACTGTAGAAGATATATTAGGCACACATCACTTTGAGGATCTGGGATTGTTGTTTAGAACACAAAAAGGTCATGCCCTGTAGGCACTCTTACATCAGTGGAATCACAATACTTTAGCTCATTTCCAAGTCCTTGCTGATCATCCCCTTTTTTTTTTTTTTGATAATCCTCTAATGTCTTAAAATCAATATGTATCAAACTAAGTTTTTTTCCCTTCCTATTTTCATACACTTGTGTCCCCATCATTTTTCTACTCTCCAAAGCAAGAAGACTCAGAGTCTTCTTCTTCTTCTTCTTCTCATTTATTAGTCATGTGCACCTGTTGTGGGCTCTTCTATCTCTGTTATCACGCCACAGCTCCTGATACTTTTGCCATACTGCCTAAACTTAACAACATTACTAGGGTTTTTCCTTAGGCATTCCAATTTATATAAAAACCACTTTCTTTCAGTGTTCCAAAATCCATTGTTTATGCACCATACCCAGTGCTCCATACAATACGTTCCCTCCTTAATACCCACCACCACTTCTTAATGAATTATTAGAAGCATGGCTCTGAACTTACTATTATCCTCTTCCAGTCTCAAATAATGTAAATGATTTCCCTATGCATTTAAAAAAAAATTCCTGCCCTTCTATTTAAGGTTCTCCATGCCCAATACTCCATACTTAGCTTCCTTTTCCAGTATGTGTCTCATTATTTCATGGTATTTTTTAATATCCCATTTAAAGGGAATTATTTGGTATTTCCTCTACCTATCCTCCAATTTCCTGATTCTTTGCTTTTTTTCTCTCTTGTCATTCATTCTGCAACGTATTTCTCCATGCAGAAATCCCATTTCTCCTTGTTAGATCAAAAATGCTATTTGCATCTACGAGACTTTTCTCAGTGGCTGATAAACTCCTTATAAGTTCACAAGATTTGGGGGATACCTGTAACATAGAAGTGATTATTTGAGGTTTCTATGCTATAATACAAAAAGCATTAGAATTAGAGTTAGGTCTTGAGTTTAACTTATGTGAACCTGTCACTGTTACTATTGCTCCTGAGAATTTAGCCAAACCCTGTGCTGTCAGTCTTAGTACTGCATACACTACAATAACTATTAATAATAGTGAAAATACTATCCTTAATACCTGATAATAAGATAAAATTATTGTTAACATAAATTGGAACATGTTAAACATAAATGGAAAATAGTTAAAGCCTAGGTTTTAATCTTTGGTTCTCATCTTCTATATGAAAAGAGATTGTTTTTGCTTTCATTTTCTATTATCACTGCTTCTAAGTAAGTTAGTTTAGTTTTAAAGCAAGAGTAAAGATAAATGTGAATATCTATCTGGTCTTTGTTTTTAATAGACACTGAGAGAGATTTGTTTATTGGATAAATGACCAAATGAATAAATGAACTAAAGTAAGTGATACTGCATTTCTTCTAGAAAGCATTAGCTTGTATATAA
Organism: Lutra lutra; assembly: GCF_902655055.1. Classification (NCBI taxonomy): domain Eukaryota; kingdom Metazoa; phylum Chordata; class Mammalia; order Carnivora; family Mustelidae; genus Lutra; species Lutra lutra. Next base: position 158,431,075 of record NC_062280.1, read on the forward strand.
ATGTTAACTAACTACATATGTAATAATTTTTTTTATTGGACCTGAGCCTAAACCAAGAGTTGGATGCTTAACTGACTGATTCACTCAGGCACCCTACAATAAATTCTTTTAAGAAGAATATGTAATTTGGGGCCCCTGGGTGGCTCAGTGGGTTAAGCCGCTGCCTTCGGCTCAGGTCATGATCTCAGGGTCCTGGGATCGAGCCCCGCATCGGGCTCTCTGCTCAGCAGGGAGCCTGCTTCCTCCTCTCTCTCTGCCTGCTTGTGCTCTCTCTCTGTCAAATAAATAAATAAAAAATCTTAAAAAAAAAAAAAAAGAAAAATATGTAATTTGGCAGTTAATAGCATGTTCAGAATCATCACTGGTAAGTTTTAATTTTGTTCAAAAAGAAAAAGAAAACTTTGGCTCGGTTGAGAAGACCAAAATTAGTTTTATGATCTCAATGCCTCTCATAATTAAGATGAAATATGCTAATTGATAAAGACATGTTTGTAAAGGGAACACAAACAGAATCACAGAGAGGTATGAGGCTATTTTTGAAAAGGCCATAGGTGGGAATGCCTGGCTGGCTCAGTCAGTAGAGCATGCAACTCTTGATTTCAGGGTCATGAGGTTAAACCTCACACTGGGGGTAGAGTTTACTTAAAAAAAAAAAAAAAAAAAGTATTTGTTGAGTTCTCACTATGACCTAGACAGTATGGTAAAAGTTAGTTTTACAATGGTTTTAAGTTGATGGGTACTTAATTATTTTACTTCCCTGTTGATCTGTTTGCACAGAGATATACTCCAGAACAAAACAAACAAACAGCAGTGAAACCTAACTCAAACAACTGTTATGTCTTTTCTGCCATTTCTTTGGTTTTTCAACTCACATTGCCAAAAGGATTGTAAGAAATATGAAATATCATGGGATATCAAAATATTGTAATATACTAGGTGGAAGCCGGGAGACTACATTTTCAGAGAGATAGACTTTTAAGTGACAATAAAAGGGAAGACATGGTTCCTCTCTTTAAAAAGAAAATAACCTAACTCACCATGTTTTAACTTCTGAAATAATTTGCTGATATATCTATAGATTGTTATTTTTTATTTATTCAAGTGGAGTCCCTTCCTTTAGAAAGTTACCCCCAGCTGAAGATGAAGAACTTTGGTCTGAATTCTTACCTCAAGACTGTTTGATATGAGGATGACTCTGAGGGCAGAAGCATCCCCCTGCATGAATGCCAAAATATGCTTTGATTCAATATGCTTCCCGGCACCCATCTAAGACACGCTCACTCAAATAACTTCAGAGCAGTGGGGATTTCACTGAGTCCCTTCTTATGCTACTAACCTTCAATACCTATTTCATAGAATTGGAGAATTCAGAACCTAAAAGAAGCTTTCTCTATTTCAACCCTTTCAATTTACAGATATGTGAACTAAGGTACACACACACCAGGAGATTTGCCCAAGGTTAAATAGCTTTCTACTAAAAGGAGAGTGAAAACTAGGATTCTCCGTCTGTCTGTCTCTCTCTCTAATTTTGGAATAAATATACAGTCATTTCTTTTAGTCCTGTCTGCTGGCACCATGTAATTGATCTTCCCAGACTTTTGTATATAAAAATCCTAAGATATAAGTTATCCTTCACAAAGCTATGAATTAATTCCATAACTCTAAATGCATCTATCTTATTTTAATTTCAATCATATACTATAGCAATAGACATAAATATGGATTTTTTTCTAGGATATGTTGTACTAAAAAAAAAAAGTAACAGATGCTTTAAATGAACCAAATTTTAATCTAGATGGGAAACGTTTCTCTATATTCCATTGGGTTTTTCTCTTCCTTTAAAACTACAGCACTTAAAAATGTTAGGGCCATTTGGCAATAATTGCTGAAGATACACATATAACACATACTCTTATTTTTTCTTTTGTTGTGTCATACTGCTGCATTATGGTGAAATTTATTTGGGGAAACACACACACACACACACACACAAACAGTCATGCACCAAAGAGAAATGTAAAATGAGGTGCAAGTGTGTTAGCAAGCTTTCTACTAAAGCAACATTTGTTTGACATTTAAAAAATAACAACAACAACAACAAGAAAACTTCAATGAGTTAGTGTCCCTTAGATCTGATTTTCGAGATAGATTTTTTAAATATTAATATTTTATTTTTTTAATATTCTAAATTTAAATGCCTTCTATGGCATTATAAAATCAGATATTTTAAGGAAAACAGACTAAAAATTCTAATATTCATTAGAAGAAAACTGAGAAATGATAAACTTTCACTTTCTACTTTAAAAGTCAGTTTATTTTCCTTCTGATAAGATAATTTAAAAAAATTTTTTGAAGGAGACATTAATAAAAAATATAAAAGTATGATTATTTATTTATTTATCAGAGAGAGAGAGATCACAAGTAGGCAGAGAGGCAGGCAGAGACAGAGGGAGAAGCAGGTTCCCTGCAGAGAAAGGAGCCTGATATGGGACTCACTGGGATCATGACCTGAGCCGAAGGCAGCCGCTTAACCAACTGAGCCACCCAGGCGCCCCAAGTATGATTACTTTTATTTTAGAATGGTTAATTAAATTTGAAGGTAATCAAGAATAATTAAATCCTATGAAAACGAATGTGAATACTTTTATCAAGTGAACAAAAAAACATTTGCAAAAAAAAAAAAAGCATTTGCAGTACATCTGGTGGCAGGTGCTAGATATCAAAAAAGTATATTTATAAAACATAGCCATGTATTATATATGTTTATACTTTTAATTTAATAATCATATTTTAATGATTCTCCCTTTTCATATTTACAAAAATAATAAAGGAAAAGGGTCAAGCCATAGTATTACCTCAAACATAAAGAAAAAGGATTAAAAGGGACTACGTACAAATTTTTATTCATAGACTATAACTTTGCTATTTCTGGGCTTACCCTCCAAATTATGTGGGCTCTACACCAGTCATGGCAGCCTCTTAATCATTAGCTAATGAAATTACTCTAGACCTTTCCATTTATAATTTCCTTAGAGGTTGTTCCTAAGGTTTTAAGAGCCTTTTAGTTTTATATTTTGAATTACTTTATCTTGCTCCATTTTTAATTAAGAAATTAAGCTCTGGACAAATCTGAAAATCTCATGGAAGACAGCTATTTTTAATGGAACTTTCTTGTAAGACTAGATCAAATAGTGACAGAGCATCATATTCAGGGGACTGCAAATCGCATTTCACAGTCCTTGGACTCCTTTATTCAATGAGTAAAACTGATAAAAATCATTTTTTGAAGTGTGTGGGACACTTGGCACTACATGTTTGAAAACCATTGATTTAGTTTAATCCAGTGGAACAGTGCTTCTTAAACTATATGTGGTGAAAGTACTAAGTCTTTGTTTTAGCATTATTTTCTTTGCTTCTGTTTTTGTAAAATAAAATAAAAATGAATAAATAGAAAAATTCAGTGAAAACAAAGATATAAAATTTGTCATCCATGTTCTAAAATATTAGATTTAATAAACCTTACATAACATTTAAATGAATGAATCAGAAAAATAGCACAGAATGAAAAAGGAAAATATTTTTTAAACAGTTTTTTAAAGATTATTTATTTATTTATTTGAGAGCAAGATTGAGAGCATAAGCAGGGAGAAGGACAGGCAGAGGGAGAGGGAGAAGCAGGCTTCCCACAGAGCAGGGAGCCCCATGTGGAGCTTGATACATATATATCAAGCTTGATATTTTATATATATAAATTTGCTGAGAAACATGACTTTTCATTTAGAACTTAATTTGATTCCATAATAGAGCAACAACAAATTTATTTTCAGAAAAATAGAGAGACTTTGCTATCCAGAGACCTCTTTGTTTTTTATTTTTTTTAAAGATTTTATTTATTTATTTGACAGAGAGAGAGAACACAAGCAGAGGGAGTGGCAGGCAGAGAGAGAGGGAGAAGAAGCCTCCCCACCCAGCAGGAATCCCTATGTGGTGCTCAATCCCAGGACCCTGGGATCATGACCTGAGCCCAAGGCAGACGCTTCACGGACTGAGCCACCAGGTACCCTGACCTCTAGACCTCTTTAAAGAATATTTTAAAAGTTGTATTTCTGGAAGAGGACAATAATAAAAAATGGAAAATCTAGGAGAAGGAAGAACAACTTAATAAATGTTTGGTGAATATAAGTGAATACTGACTGTAGAAGCAAAATTAAATTTTTCCCTTGGTGTTATAAAATGAACTAAAGTGCACAGCAGTAGCTAACAGGTTATACTCTTTGCAGGCTGCTTGTATTTTCCATAACCTGGAAGCTCTCAAAGTTGGTTTGACCCAGTTGCTCACCAATGTCAACAAGAACACAGCTTTTTAAATAGCCATAAATATAGATATAGATATGGATATAGGCATATCCTATATCTATATAGGATATAGATATAGGATATAGTTATACGTGACAGTAGGTGCTGAAGATTTCACTTAATCACATTTGTTTCCATGTTTATGTCCCATCTAATGATTTTTTTCATTTCAACCCAATTTTTCACTCCCATTCTCCTTCTTAGTCCATGTTCTAGGCAGCCACATACATGTATGTATTGTGTACCTTTTGTTTTATGTACTTTTGCAAAAGATCGCTGTTTCCTTATTATGCATTTTTAATGAAGGTAAATTATATCGCTGACCCAAGGCCTTTCTATCTCACTTCTCTGTGTTTTGCATTCACAGCTTCATTCTAAGGCCAATTCTCTTTCTGGTGCCATAGTCCCTAGGGCCACATTTTTGTATTCATGCTAATAGAGCATTAATCCCTTAACTCTTACAAAATAAAGAAAAGATTCTGAGTTTTCTTTCATTTGGGCCAGCTTAAGTCAAACACCTAAACCATATATACATGTGTGTGTGTGTGTTTGTGTGTGTGTGTGTGTATAAATATATATATCAGCAGTAATAAAGAAGACAACAGTAAAATATAACATTTTATTGGAGAACATTTTATCATCTTTCCTCCCTACCACTTTATCCCCACCCTCTACCACTTCTGTTTGCTCTCTAGATTTCCTCTTTTTCTTCTTGGATATGTGGTTTTATTCTGGTGTTCCAGGTGTGGATTTATTCTTGTTTATCCTTCATGAGTTTTATTGGATCTATGGATTGGAATATCATAGGTTTTGAAAAAAATTCAAATCTATTACTTTAAATGCCATTCTGATGACATTTTTTCTTTTCTTTTCTTTTCTTTTTTAAAAGACTTACTTACTTGAGAGAAAGAGAGAGATTATAAGGAGGGGGCAGAGGAAGAGAGAGAGAATCTTAAGCAGACTCCACACTGTGCATATAATTACTGATATTTATATGTGCATACTTAATATTTTTGCAAGAGAAATACGACATGTACTATTCAGAGTAAACTCATTTTGGTTTATATTTGCTATGAGTAAGAGTGAGTCTCTTAGAGACTGTATATGGTCAGCTGACTGCTTACCAATTTCATTTTAATCTTGCTCTAAGTTACTTCCATGGTTTGTGGATATGTATACACATACAGACACACATACAGATACACATACACATACTATGTCCCTTAAAGTGGTTTAAAACTCACTTTTTTGGTAAAATTTTTTACTGCTGCTGATAGGAATGAAAATGTCAAGGAAAGCAATGGTTCTTAGCATAAAATTAAATTGAGTATAATATTAGAAGTTGCCATAGCTTAGATCAATGACATTAAAATATTTTTGAGGTGATAGAGTATGTACAAAACTTTAGGGAGAAGGAGAGTGATGGTAAGCAAAAAAATATATATATATTGTGTAAGGGCTCTAATTAGAAACATCTTAGGAGGATTTTCTGTAACATATATGCTTGATCCCTGCTCTACCTTTCAGAATCTAAAACAAACTTGGAAAAGTAGAATAGAGGTGGAAAATGAGAAAGGGACATGGATGCATTAAAAATCTTATTTATGACATTTTCTGTTTTGTAGAAGTTTAAAATTACTGAAGTATTTATTTTATTTTAAAATATGAAGTGAATTTATGCTATAACAAAAATAGTTTAATTCCATGAATCACTATTATTTACTTCTGTAAATAATAGACATATGACCTCTGACTAAAAATAGGATGAGTTGCCTGGGTGGCTCAGTCATTATGTTTCTGTCTTCAGCTAAGGTCATGTTTCTGGGGTCCTGGGATTGAGCCCCTCATCAGGCTCGCCACTCAGTGGGGAGTCTGCTTCTCCCTCTCCCACTCCCCCTGCTGTGTCTATCTCTGTCAGATAAATAAATAAATAAATAAGTAAATAAAATAAAATCTTTAAAAATAGGATGAATAATCTCTTACATTACTTTTGTAGGTATGTGTGTATGCATGTATGGTTTTGCACCTTTATGTTTTTGTTTGTTTTCTTGGGTTAATGCAAATACACAAATAAATGGGTTTTATATAACTACCCATCCTAATATTGGTTATAAGAGTTACAAGTAGATGAAGTTTTAAACTAAATCTAAAATTCACCCACCTATCATAGTTAATACCAAATGTATTGATGCAATAACATAGTTCTCTTTGCCCAATCATATTTTATGTGGGTTTGAGGATTGAAGCTGCCTTCTCTGAGTCCATTTTTAAGAATATATGGCTTTAGTAAAGTAGGTCTGTGAACATCTAGTGTCAGTTTAACACATAGCTGACATTGTCTCATAATGTGAAATTTGCTCATCCAAAGTCAAATGTGATGTAGAGAATGATGAGTTTTTAGATTATTTGTTGACAGAAATGTGACATGCTAGAAATGAATCTGCTTTATGTATTCAGTAGTATTCAACTAATGTTCAATGAAATTTAGGCCATCAGAAAAGATACTGAAGTCCTTAGCAAATGAATTAAATTAGACAGTTCTGTATATACACTGCTCTAAATGTATCCAGATAGAGATGGCATTAACAAATAAGTTATTCTTTTAAAACTTGAACATATCTGTCTTTCTCCAGTGTGTATAGCTGGAATATAAATTCTTGTGCCATAACTAATGTATAAAATGCATGCATTAGAACTACATAAAAGCTGCATAATAAAACTATTCAAAAAGATAATCTACTCTATGGTTATATGAAGCCCTCAATCACTAAATACATTGTCTTGAACATTTGTCTTCCCAAAATGTGTGTCAATAAAATCAGGAAATCATGGCACCTTGTTTATTTCTTCATCCATTGATATAAAAAGAACAATCAGTTGCTACTCATATATGGAAGTAAAACCTCATCTGTGTGTTAATGATTCGACCTTAAAATTTATGATTCCTTCATTGAATTTTTCAGGACAAATACTTTTTTTGTCATTCTCTACAATTTCCTTTTATGTTAGAGGATATACTTTAGATAATTGCCTTTGGTTAATTTATATTACTACCATAAAAACCTTCTTTTTTTTTATCTTTATTTAAAAAATTGATTCATAGGAAGTAGGAATGTTTTGATCAACATAAAGTAGCAAAGATATTCTTAGAAAATATTGGTTATTTCATGTCTTATTAAGTATTTCAATTTGGATATTGTACTGAATTTTAAGAAATTTTATAAGTTACAATTCGTTAAAATTAAGAATCCCAGCAAAATATACATTTTTTCCAAATTTTGTGGTTTAAAATGAACTACCGTAAAAAGCTAGGGAGATGATTATTTCCATTTCCATTACTTAAATGTGGTTAAAATATACTATAATTGCCTACTACTTTGGAATGAAAATGCATTTTAAAATACAAAATGTGGTTTGACAGGTGAAGTATAGGCTCTAGAGGCAGAAGGTGTAGATTAGTGATGGGTTGTGAGCCTATTTTGAGAATATTTACCATCCTCCATATGACTTAGGTCATCTGGTCTTAGCATAGTATTATCCTCCAAGGATAACACAGCTGTGGAAAAATAAAATAAAATAAAAACAAGGAAAACTGATCAAGTGGCTCTGATTGAGGAAAGAGACTTTAGAATTCAGGCAGGTGAACAAGGCTTAGCAAGAAAATCAATCACCCATGGATTTTCCATCTTGGCCAGGTTTTTGAGCACAGTGAAAAAAATAAAGAAGGATGTCCATCAGAAAGATTGGGCAATATCTCAGAAATTCAGGGAAGAAAGAAAATTCACTCCTGGATGTGCAGAAAAGGCTTTAGTTAGGATAATACTCAATTTTTGGCTGCACCCACTGACTACCTATAGATTCTTCAGATTTGGTAGAAAACGTAAATAGTCAGTTTGGGAGTTAGGAGCTACAGATCCTATCTTCAGCCCAATTATTTTAGTAACAAAAGCTATACACAATGTTATATAGCAGTGATAGCAGGCCATAACTCATTGGATCAATATATAAAATAATATGGCTGTAAGGTCCTTTGTTTTGTTTTGTTTTTCCTTTGTGTGTTTAGTATAACATTACCAGGAACAGTTAAATACATACATACACACTATCCTACCTAATTTCACATTTAGGAGTCAGGACTTATAATTATAAAAGATGGCCTGGCTAGAGCTATCAGATGTCCTCTTCCCCTTGGAGAAAGGTGAAATGCAACATTATGCAAATTTATTTCACAGTGACTTCTTGGTGACTTTTTTCTTTTCTTTTCTTTCTTTCTTTCTTTTTTCTTTTTTTAATTGTGGCCCTTTCTACCACTATCTTCTTTGACATGTGGTTCTTCATGCAGAAATACCCTTCTTTTCTAAATTTTTGGAATATCTTGGACATTGGCATTGTTTTGATTAATGATCTCATTGTTATTCATTCTAGTAAGATCTTGCTGAACAAAAATGTCCTTTTCTTAACTTCAGCAATGACTTTTTATTCTTAAGGTTACCACCGAGGCATTCAAACAGTACACTATGCAAGTTCTCAGACAACTATATAAAGCAGAACTTCAGAGCTCTGGTCTTCTAATCAGCAAATCTTTTTTCTTTTTCTTCAATAAGAACATTTGCTATTATGTAGCCAAAATTTAGAAAGAATTTTACTATTTTTAGTTAGATTAATCTACACAAAAAGTTGGTCTTCTAAATTTAATGTTATGATCATCACACAATGAACACACTATTGTTTACAGTATCTCAAATTTATACACAATACATGGGTTTGTTCTGTTCATTGTTTCTCTAATGCCCTTCTATCTTCAATCATTATACTTAAAAAGAAGAATTTAATTCCATACTGTGTCTCATACTGTTCCGAATGTATTAAATATTTTATATGAATTACAGTTAGAAATATTTGACATTCTTGTTTGGGTGAAACCAAGGTAAATTGGAAAAAGTTTGTTTAATGTTTCCATGACAAGAATTTACTGAGCTTATTCAGAAAGAAGAGAACATGAAAATGTGTTTTCATTGAGATGTGCATATCTACTTCCCTGTAACCTGATGGGAAACATTCGGAATTGAATTGTATTTTATATTTGTAGGTCGAACAAAAGATGTTTTTTTTATTATTTATTTTTTAGGTCCTGTATGTATTCACATCATTAATTATTAATTATTCACAGATGAAATAAAATTTGGTTAATAATTGTCAGGGCTTTGTTCTGGGATTGCACTGGACAGGGGCATGTCAATCTATTTATTTTGTCTATCTACATCCTCTGTATATATTGCAGCAGTCAAATTGCTCAAGAAACCGTGGCATCAATTGTTAAGGTGGCCAAATGAACTGCAGTATTTTCTATCCAACGTATTTTTCACAGAACTGTTACAATATAGTGACTTTGATCTAAAGGCAATTTAAATATAAACAAAACTCTTGATATTAATTCAGCCACAATCTGTCAATTAGCTTCATATTTGCTCATGTGAATATATTTTCTAATATAATACAGCTTCTATGAAACAAACTATGATATTTATTTTCATACTTAATTTTAAATGTAAAATATTAACTTTCACATAAGCAATCACTGGTACAGAGAGAACATTGGGAAACATATTGGAAATTAACATAATTATATCAAGAGTTCCCTAGTGGTCAAGAGCATTAGTACTCAAATTACATTATGAATATGCAAATCCAATATTTTTGATGTAGGTCATTTGTCACTGGTATCAGAAATTGCTAGTCACTGCTGGGGCTGTCTAAGCTTTTGAAAGAGCTTCAGATGACTGGTGATTTAATTCAAAAGAACCTTCCGGTTCATCAACAATCTATCTGAACTATGTAAGATCCACTGATAGGCAGATTTCTTCCATGTTCTCATTTTGTTTAGCACTAAAACACGTTCCCTTTTTCCATTTGTTTTGTATTTTGGAGTGATGGAAAGGCATTTCTTCTGGAAAAGCAGATGGAAAAGCAGTTCTTCTGAAACTGGTCTGATCGAAAGCAATTATATTTGGGTAAAATATGAATTCAGAATCAAACTTGTTTGCTTACCTAGCTAGTGCTTATTCCTCTGTAGTGGAAGGATCATTACTTTTAAACTGAGTTCAGATCATTAATTTATTAATTTTTAACTGTGAGTTCAGATATTCTACTTGCAGCTGGATTTATATAGCATGCAAACACTTGTATAGGACATAAAATTCGAACAGGTCATAAGTGCAAAACTGGTGTTGCTAGATACTCATCGCCTGCCATGACAAATAGGCACAGCTCAATGAATCGGATATTAGAATGTTACTTTGCAGCTTTCTTTAACAGCTTCAGTAGAGACAAGGTCACTGTTAGTTGCATACTAATTATTGTTTTGACTTAGGTCATTCCATCCAAATATAGATAGATGAGAGGAAGGAATTAAATAAATGATAAATAATTTTCAAAATGAATACAAAGGAAAAAAAAAAAAAACCTTGGTGGTAAAAGTAGCCACAATTCAGAAATTTAACTGATTCATAACTTTGTCAAATTATATGACTTGTCTAAGGCTTATTTACAGAATGATTATGATAACCAAGTGATGTTTATATTAAGCTCTTAGCATCATGCTTGATAAGTAAAAGATACCACAAAACACTCAGAAATAAATTTATTATTATAAAGCTGTATATTCTTTGGCATAACTAGCACCTAGTGTTTTGAAATTATCCCTCCAATCTCATTTTCTCTCAATGTCCAGCTCACTCACTCCCACTCCAGCCATACTGGATCTCCTTGCTTCTTGGACATTTACTTTCCACAGGACATTTCACTTAGTACTCTATCCCCATGTAGCCTCATAGCTCACTTCCTCTCTTTTCTCAGATTTTTACTCAAATCACACTAGCAAAAAAGTCTCCTCCTGGCTATCCTTTATACCCTACTTACAATGTTTATGAACTCTTTATAAAATAGCAGTATGCTCACACCTGGCACTTTACAATCTCCCTTTCCTTACTTTTTTTTTCCTCTTTAGCAATTTTCACTATTTAGTTTATAATATATTTACTCATTCATTGAACTATTATCCTCTTCTCCCACTCCTCATTCCAAGTAAAATAAAAAGTCCATGAAGCTAGGAAAATTGTCTGTTTCCTTCAGAGCATTTTGTCTGGTACCTCCAACAGTGCTGACCAAAATCTGTATTATTTTTAAATGAATGAACAAAGAATAAATGCATTTTTAATTTATATGTATTCAACATAGTTTAATACGCTATTTAAGATTATCATCTAGTCTATACTCTTAATCCAGAAAATCGCAAATCTAGATTCCTCTGTCTCAAGGGTAGAGTTTTATGTTTCCATCAATTAATTATTTTTGTTAGGGCTTAAATTATAATTTTATTTTTATTTAATGGATACAAAATATGTCTGTGGGCTTTAGCCTGACAATAAACAGCTAATCTTTTGCCCATTTCTAGGTAATAATAGTTATTGATCTATAATCTCCATCTGGAATCAAAAACTAAAGGTAACTTCTCAGGAAAAAGAAAAATAAAGATCATTAAAGTGTGACACACTCAATTCACACAGAATTTATCAGGTACCTACTATGTTTGCTATAGTTCTGCTAAGAGCTACAGAGAAAATCAAGATGAAACCAAATACTATTTCCTTGAACATATTTAATATTTTAGGAAATATAAGAGGCACATGATAACCATATAAAAGATCTTATTCACAAGTTAACTATTTGTCCTCTCTTTTCCTGATGTCTTGTTTATTTACTAAATATATTCACAGAGCAAACACACTGAGGGATCTTAGTAAGTTAAATGTAAACCTCAGCTCCTCAACAGAATCATTTCCCTGGGCTTGTCTCTAGTTTCTTGGGTATAAAAGTCAGTACTACATTTAAACTAGATGATCTATGCTGGAATTCTGTATGAATGAAAACAAATAGCATCAAAGGAAAATTTTTATCAGTCAATCTTCACAGGAACTTACATTATGTAAAAGTAAATTTAAGATTGTTCAAAAGGTTTTTCAATGATTAAAAAAATTCAAAATGTTTATTATTTGAATATTTGTGACCTCAGTATGACTAATATAAGAAAGCCTTTGATTTTTTTCAATTAATTAATTCCAATAGGATGTATTCTTTAGCTTACACAGAAGTCCATTGTGTTAAAAATGTCAGATTATTTCCAAAAATCTTAATGGTCCTAAAAATGATCTCAATTTGTTATTCTTTTTCATAGAGTGTCATGTAAATTAATATTCATAAATATGTCATAAATGAAAAGACATGGCATAAGTTGAGAAGTTCTGAAAAAGGCATGTGTTAGACAAATCTTAATTATAAAAGACTTTTCTAACCACTCTTCAGTTTTTATTCACTTTTTAAAACTTCAACATATAGACTTCTCCTTAAATCTAGTATATCAGCATTAACTAATAATTGCCTTTACTCTATTTTTCTCAGTATAAGGGAAACATATAAGCATACTCAATCTTAATTACCATTTTAAAAAATGATGCACTTAAAATTTATTAACAAAAGCTCAAATTTGTAGATTCTCATTTAAAATTAAAGATTCGGGGGTGTCTGGGTGGCTCAGTGGGTTAAGGCTCTGCCTTCAGCTCAAGTCATGATCTCAGGGTCCTGGGATCAAGCCCCACATCGGGCTTCCTGCTCAGCAGAGAGCTTGCTTCCCTCTCTCTCTGCCTGCCTCTCTGCGTACTTGTGATCTCTCTCTCTGTCAAATAAATAAATAAAATCTTTTAAATTAAAGAGTCAGTCATAATGAAAAGCTCAAATCTGTTTCCCTATTCAAAAATGATAAAGTTTCCTTGACTATTAAAAAATGACACCCATTTCCCTTTTCCATAATTACTTTAATTGCCTCTACCACACATTTTTAGCAAAATTATACATCGTCCTATGTCATTATTATTTATCATATTATTATGTTAATGTCCTTTCACAAGATGATACTTTTTAAAAAAATTTCTGTTCTTTTTTTTTTTTTTAAGATTTTATTTATTTATTTGTTAGAGAGAGAGAGCGAGAGAGCGAGCACAGGTAGACAGAGTCTGCAGGCAGAGGCAGAGGGAGAAGCAGGCTCCCCGCTGAGCAAGGAGCCCGATGTGGGACTCCATCCCAGGACATGACCTGAGCCGAAGGCAGATGCTTATCCAACTGAGCCACCCAGGGGTCCCAAGATCATACTTTTGTAAAAAACGTGTTATAACTTTATAAACATATGTCTCAATTGCTTATTCTTTACTAACCAAACAATTTTGTAGTATTTCTTTGAAAATGTTTGCTAGAAGTCAGGAGTCAGAAGATGTGTAAGATGGACTATCCTCTCTCTCAGAGATGCTCAAGATCATTGTACATGTATCTCTGTGCTCCTTGAACCAGTCAAGGTCTTTCCTACCTTAAGATTTTTGCACTTGCTGCTCCTATTTCCAGCAAGGCTCTTTGATTGGATCCCATCAGTTCATTCATATTCCTATCTTATCATCTTAGGACATATCCTTAGCAAGGTCTTTTCTGATCATTTTATGTAAATTAATGCTTTGAATATGCTTCACCCAGTTACATATTTTGTTATATACCACCCAGTTTGTTAACTTCATGGCATTTCTCACAATCTGCAATTATCTTGTTTATTCACTTGAAAGCTCTTCTTACCCCGTGTATGTAAGCCCTATTAGAAAGAGAACATATCTCTTAACTTACTGTATTTTCTCTCTCAAAACCTGTGCTTACATTCAATAAATATATTAAATATGGGCGCCTGGGTGGCTCAGTTGGTTAGGCGACTGCCTTCAGCTCAGGTCATGATCCTGGAGTCCCGGGATCGAGTCCCACATCAGGCTCCCAGCTCCATGGGGAGTCTGCTTCTCCCTCTGACCTTCTCCTTGCTCATGCTCTCTCTCACTGTCTCTCTCTTCTCTCAAATAAATAAATAAATAAAATGTTTAAAAAAAATAAATATATTAAATAAATATATAAATGTTGTTGGATAGCATGAGGTATTAAAATAGTTACTCTAGAGGAGAAAACCTGATAAAGCTTTACAGAATTGATGACATTTAAGTTGATTGTTATAGAGTGTAGAGAACATTTCCAGGTTGAATGAAAATCATTTACCACTTCGTATAAGTAAAGAAAAACCTATGATTTAGTGGCAATTTGTTTCTATTATTAATATGTGAGACTTTAAAGGATTTGTGATCTTAAAAAAATACAAATCAGTTGGACTAGAAAGCTTACTTTTTATTACTCTTTAGTGGGGAAAATGTCCACAAACGGCAAGTAAGTTGAAATGTTTGTCATTTGTCACTTAAATTATTCTAAGATTTTTTGGTGTGCTGGACCATTCACTGTCAGTCATGGGATTATTACTATTGTTTGTGTTGTTATTGTTATTTTCAAAGTGACATAGGTCTAGTGTAAACAACTTCCATGCTGGAGATTTCTGCTGTGACATTACTATACACAGGGAAGGAGAAACTCCTTGCATAGCATTGTCTTCTACTCTGGGGCCGTCAGATATATTGGGTAGGAAATGTCATTAGGTTTTCTTTCCAAACCTCATTCCCAGCAAGGAGTATATGTCAGGCTGAATAGCAAACATACCAGTGACCACTACAGGCTGATATCAACCCAAGGTAGAGGCAGGCAGCTTTGGACATCAGTCCTAGGTAACAGATTTTGCTCAGTGAAATTCGATGTCTTATTCTATCCCACTACCATTGACTTTATATCTACTGAAGGAAACAACAGTAGAATTCTTAACCTGCTGCTTCATTTTACCAGTGATGAAATGGTTATATGACTTTCAGTTTTCTCATTAAGGAAGAGAAAAACAGTATTATTAAAGAACAAATACTTCAGCTTTTAGAATTCTAACTTAAGAGTCTAATGTATATCTTTACATTAATCTGTATTTAGTAAGTCAGGATAACTTAAGAAACAGAATTTTTATTGCACTTGCAAAAGCAGCATTTATTATAATTAAAATACACTGGTGATAGTGATGCTTTCGGTACCTTACAGAATAGTTCCTTTAAAAACATGTTTTCATTCAGAGTTAGTTTAAATTAGAGTAAACTCTAATGTTAGGAAACGTTATTGAGAGTCCAAGTGCCAAAGAGGTACATGAGGTGAAAGCTTTGACCAAAAGAGTGTCATTACTGGAAGGAAAATGATCCCATCTACGTAAAATGCAGGACCAGCCAGTGTTTCCATGGATAGCGGGATTTCCGTTGAACTGGGGCACTATCTATTGCTGTTGGCTTCTTTCAGAAGCATCTCTCAAGTAGGTACTTAGGTCTACAAATTCATGAGCAACTTCTGACAGTAACAGACTATGTCTGGATACAGCGCTTGCGTTTTGCCTGGCACATATTTCTCTGAGGGCCAGAAGAATCAAAAAACCCATTCAAGCTGGCTATCTGCTTTAAAGAAAAAGTATTTTGGTAGAGAAGATTTTCATTTGTGTTTGATGATCACAGACAATCTAATAATACAAATGATTAAAGAGAAATAGATCCAGGTATTTGTTGAAAGCAGTAAAGACAAATTTTATTCAGTACTCTTCCAATAGGGGGAAGAGATTTTAGTGTATAACTGAGCTCAGTTCTAAATTCAGTTAAGGACAACTGGGAATGTATAGCCTAAGATCAGAGTGATGGGGTCAGCAGGTAGAAAATTTCTAAGATGACAGACATCATAAATAAAATTTGATTTAACAAGATTCATGCTAAGGAGGCTAAGGGATTCAGATAGCAAGGGTTGGAATGAAGAATTTAACCAGATGTCAGGGCATCAGATATCAACAGTGCAGGAGTTTGGGGGAGATTCTTACTACCTTGCCTTGGCAAGATTCTTGCTAAACTGGGTTAGGCATACTGAGGACAAAGTCCAAGGATGAACCTCAGTTGAGAAGAGGACTCAGAAAAGCCTGTCTAAAGTTTGGTCAATGAGACAGTCTTTATCAAAACTCACATCTCTAAGTCAACACATTCAAATTGGAACTCTTTTTTTCCCCTCCCATCCTCTCATCTTACTTAAGGATGCTACCAACAATCTAGTTGCTTGTATAAAAATCTCCAAAGTCTGATCCATCAGGAAATCCTGTTAGTTCTACTCAACAAGTGTATGTTGAACTGCCTTCAATGACATAACCTTAATTCATACCACTATGACCTCTCACATTGTTTTCTGCAGTTGCCTCCTTCCTGGTCTTTCTTATTCCACTTTTGCCACCCCAACCTCCATGAGAAAGTGTTTTAAGTATAAACCAAACTCTGCTCAAACCCTTTAATGTTGAATGCAAGACTAATATTGAACATATTATTAAGTCTGAAAAGATGCTGCACAATTTGACTCCAACCCACCCTCCAACATCAACTTTTTCTACCAGTCTCTCTCCCACTTTTGATGCTCTGAACATGCAGCCTCCTTAGCATTTTCATTAATATTCAACAAGCTTTACACTTGTTATTCCTTCCGCCTGAAAATCTTACCTTGGCTTTTTGCAAAGCTCTCTGACTTCTTATCATTCATGTCTTAATTTAAGTTAAAATTCCAGGCACACTCTTTGCATCTCCTTTATTCCGCAGATTAAGATTTCTAGATTCTTCCTCCTCCCGATACCTATTAGAGTCCCCACAACTGTCTTAGTCAGCTTGGGCTGCAGGGAAAAAAGTACCATAGACTGGTTGGCTTAACAACAGATACATATTATCTCATAGTTTTGAAGGTTGGAAGTCTAAGATCAAGATGCCAATCTTGTTCAGTTCTGATGAGAGCCATTTTTCCGGCTTGTAGACAGTTGTCTTCTCACTGTATCTTCATATAGGAAAGAAAAAGCAAGCTCTGGTGTCTCTTCCTCTTCTTATGAAGGCATATACCATCAGAGGGTCTCTGCCTTCATGACCTTATCTAAACCTACTTACATTCCAAAGGCCCCCCTTCTAAATACCTTCAAATTGGGTATTAGAGCTTCAGTGTATGATTTTTGGGGGGATGCAAATATTTGGTCCATAACAGCCACATTAAGATTAAAAGGATATGAAATCCCATCACATTTAGATCAAACTAAAAATAAATTATTGCATATTGAATAATAATACATACCATCAAATTTTAAAATTACATTCAGTCACATCTCAGCAAAAATTCCCTGCTACCCTTAGCATCTAGTACACATACACAGACACGTATGGACACCCATCTCCTCTGGTCTTATTCTGTATTTCCTGTAAAATCATTTCAAGTAATTTGCCATATCTTTCCTGCTCCTTCAGGCTTAGTAAATTGGCATTTTATGTGTGTATGTGTGTGTGAGAGAGAGACAAAGAAAGGGGGAGAGATTTTATCCTTGTTTTCTTCAAGTTTTATTGAGAAATAATTGACATACATTTCTATATAAGTTTATGGCATAAAGCATAATAGCTTGATTTTTATATATTATGAAATGGTTACTCCAAAAGGTTCAGCTAACATCCATCTTCTCAAATAGATACAATAAAAAGAAAAGAAAAAAAAGGGGGAAAGAGGAAAAATGTTTCTCCTTCTGATAAGGACCCTTAGGATTTACTTTTTTAAGTTGTCTATGTATCATGCAGCAGTGTTAGCTGCAGTCATGATGTACATTACATCCCCAGTATTTATTTATCTTATATTTGAGAGTTTGTGCCTTTGGACCACCTTCGTCTAATTCACCCAATTGGTTGCTTTACTATAACCAATTTAATATAAAATTTAATTTAGAATATTTAGGTAATTTTTTAATCAGATACACATGTGAATAATCACCTTACCTGGACAAGAACTATTAGATATATTGATAGAGAGAAGATAAACAATGACTTAATAATTTTGACCATCGTTATAATAATGCCTAACTCTTTTTCCTGTTTTGTAAGCATCATCTTAAACATCTTTACATTGCATTTTTTGTTTCTTTTAAATTGTCCAAAACACAGAGACACACAGGAACGCACAATGAAGCAGGGACTACTAGGAAATACTACTTTTAATCAATGAATAATTTAGAAGATACAATAGTATTCTGTTGCCTTTCTGTCATTGATTTCTAGTTTTACTCCATTATCATCAAGGAATACACTCTGTGGGATGCCAATTCTTTTAAGTTAATTGAGGTTGGTTTTATGATACAAAATATGACCTATCTTGGTAAATATCCTATCAGTGCTTAAAATAAAATTGTGTATACTCCTGTTGTTGAGTGCATTGTTCAATTATATATATATATATATATATATATATATATATATATATATATATTAGATACTGTTTATTTTTTTTATTTTTTTTTAAAGATTTTATTTATTTATCTGACAGAGAGAAATCACAAGTAGGCAGAGAGGCAGGCAGAGAGAGAGGAGGAAGCAGGCTCCCTGCTGAGCAGAGAGCCCGACGTGGGGCTCGATCCCAGGACCCTGAGATCATGACCTGAGCCGAAAGCAGCGGCTTAACCCACTGAGCCACCCAGGCGCCCCTAGATACTGTTTATTGATTGTGTTGTTCAGATCCTCTGTGTCCTTTTTAATTTTCTTTCTAGTAGTTTTATCAGTTTTCAAGGGAGGGGTATTGAAGACTAATTGTGGATTTGTTTATTTCTCTTTTCAACTCAGTTGGTTTTCATGTATTTTGAAACTATATTTTTAGTGTGTATACTATTATGTCTTCCTGCTGGATTGAACTTTTATCGTTACATAATGTCCTTCTTTGTCTCTAGTAATTTTATTTATTTTGAAGTCCAATTTATCTGATGTTGATATAGTCACTTGTGTTTGTTTTAAATTAATGTTACCTAGTATATTTTTTGATGTCCTTTGATTTTTCAATCTATCAATATCATTGAATTTGAAGTGAGCTTCTTGTCATCTGAATATACATGGACAATTTTTTTAAATCCAGTATCTGTTTTTTGATTTGTGTATTTATATACTATACCTCTAAAGTAATTACTGATATGTTAATGCTTTACTTTGCCATTTTTATTATTGTCTTTATGTTTCCTCTGTTTCTCTATTCCAGCCTTCTCATGTGTTACTTGAATACTTTCTAAGATTTCATCTTGTTTTACCTGCAGAACTTCTTCAACTTACAATGGGGTTACATACTAATAATTTGAAAATATCATAAATTGAGGGATACCTGGCTGGCTCAGTCAAAAGAGAGAGCAACTCTTGATCTCAGGGTCATGGGATTGAACCCCACATGTAGTATAAAGATTACTTAAATAAATAAAACTCTAAAAAAAAAAAAAAAAGAAAATATTGTAAGCTGAAACATGGGCCGACTGAACATAATAGCTTAGCTTAGTGGGCCTTAAATGTACACAGAACACTTGCTTTAGCCTGGAGTTGGACAAAATTAATCCAACACAATGCCTGTTTTATATGAAGTGTGGACTAGTTCATGTAATTTACTGAATATTGTACTGAAAGGGAAACACAGAATGGTTGCACAGGTACAGAATGTTACCCTCGTGATCATGTAGCTGATTGGGAGCTGTGGCTTGCTGCCACTGCCCAGAATCACAAGAGAGTATCTACGAAATATTTGTAGCCCAGGAAAAGACTCACATACAAAATTCATTGCAGTTTTTACTGAATGCCTACCCATTTTTGTACCATTATAAAGTTGAAATATCGTAAGTTAAATTGTCATAAGTTAGGGACCATCTTTACAATGTGTTTGATGTTGTGTTTGTATTGGTTTTGTTGTGCTTGCTGTAGGTATTAAAATATACATGTGTGACATTACAGTCTACAAGTTCTATATTTTACCATTTCAGGTGAAGTGGAAAAATCTCATTTCCATGTATATTCCTTTACATTCTCCAGTAAAATATTATCTTGATTATCAAATAAATGCTGTAAGTTTAGTTTGAACCATCCAAAAGGACACAAAAAATGGCATATACCTATACGGGTGCGCTTGGCACCTTCCTTCCTGAGCCTCCAGGACTCTATTTTATCATGTCTTTTCTGTTCAAGGAACTGCCTTTAACCAGTCTTTTTTTTTTTTTTTTTTTCTTTTTTAAAGATTTTATTTATTTGACAGAGAGAGACACAGCAAGAGAGGGAACACAAGCAGGGGGAGTGGGAGAGGGAGACGCAGACTCCCTGCTGAGCAGGAGCCCGATGTGGGGCTCGATCCCAGGAACCTGAGCCAAAGCAGGAGTTTAACATCTGAGCCACCCAAGCACCCCCCTTTAACCAGTCTTAACATGGGTCTTCTAGCTAAATATTCTTTTGTTTTCTTTCATCTGAAAATTTCCTTATGGCCCCGTGACTACTGAGGGTATAATTTTCACCAGATAAAGAATTCCTAATTCCTGGTTGTTTTCTTTCAGCATGTGGAAGACTGTGCCACTCTGTTCTGGCCTCCATGGTTTCAAAAGCATGCTCTGGTATTCAGTACTCTGGCATTCTTTACTTACAGGTAATACATCATTTCTCTCTGGCTGCTTTCAGGGTTTGTTTTGTTTTGTTTATCCTCTCTTTAGTTTTCAGAGTTATGAGGTGCCTTTGGCATGGATTTCTTTGGGGTTATCCTGCTGGAGATTTACGTAACTTCCAGAATTCATTTGTGTCTTTTGCCAATACTATTATTTCTTTAAATAGTATTTTAATCTCATGCTTTTTTTTTTTTTTTTTCCTTTTCCTTCTGGGATGGTGATGATAGGAATGTCGGAAATTTTGTTGTCCCACAGATCCTTGACATTCCATTTCCTGTCTATTTCTTTTCACTGTTCAGTTTGGGTAAATTCTAGGGATCTGTCTTCAAGTTCACTGATTCAGTCAATTGTCATCTCTACCAGTGAACCCTTCCATTTTGTTATTTCTGTTTTTGGGTTTTTTGTTTTCTGGTTTTTGTTTTTTTTTCCATTTCCATAGTCCATTGATTTTTTTTTAATTAATAAACTTTTGTTTGAAGTTTTCAGAAAATTTGAGCAGAAAGCATAGAGTTCCAACATACCACTTCATCTATTCCCCCAAACATTACAGTTTTCCTCATTATTAACATCATGCATCAGTATGGTACACATAGGTTACAATCAATGAGTCAATATTGACATATTATTATCAAATGAAGTCAATACTTTACATTACGTTTCATACTTTTTGTTGTATATTCTGTGGGTTTTAACAAATGTATGGTGACACGTATCCACCATAACAGTAGCACATGCAAAGTATTTACTAGTCTAAAAATCCCCTGTGTTTCATCTGTTCATCTCTCCCTCCCTTCCCTAGAACCCCTGGCAACTATTGATCTTTTTACTGTATCTTTAATTTTCTAAAAATATGTCATTATATTTCATATAATTGGTATCATACAGTGTATTGTCTTTACAGACAGATTTATTTTCCTAAACTGAAATCCCCACTCTTTTCATGGCTTGTTAGCTCTTTCTTGGGGAGGCACTGAATAATATTTCTTATATTACTCTGTTACAGTTTGTTCACCGGTTGAAGGGCATCTTTGTGTCTCCTACATTTGGCAATTATGGATTAAACTGCTATAAACATTTATGTGCAGGTTTTATGTAGACATAGTTTTCAACATATTTGAGTAAATACTAAGGATCATACGATAATTATCTTTAATTTTGCAGAAGACTGCCAAATGTTTTCAATAGCAGCTGTATTGTTTTATATTTCCATCAGCAATGACTAAGAGTTGTTCTCACACAATCCTCTCCAGCACTCGGTGTTAGCAATGTCCTGGATATTGTCCCTTCTAATAAGTGTGTAGTAATACATCATTGCTTTAATTTTCAATTCCCAAATAACAGCTGATGTTGAGTATTTCCCCATATGCCTATTTGCCATTTGTGTATCTTCTTTGGTGAAATGTCTCTTAGATCTTTTGTTCATTTTAAAATTAGGTTGTTTGTTTGTTTATTGTTGAGTTTTAAGAGTTCTTTGTGAATTTTAGATAACAATCTTTTACCAGATGTGAGCTTTGCAAAGATTTTCTCCAGTGTGTGTTTTTTCTTTTCATTCTCTTAGGGGTCTCAAAACAATAACAATAAACAGCTGTACTGTGATATAATTCACATACCACACAATTTACACAATTAAAGCACATAGCTCTCTCCATATTTTGGTTATGCTAATATAACATATATCCACACAATTCGAAGTGCAAGAAATTTCTCTTGTTGTATTATTTTTATTTTGCTTTAAGGATTTATACTCATTTAAGAAATTAAACTGGTAAGAAAATAGTAAATATATTTATATATATAAATTAATAATTTGAAATGTCCTGATACATCTGTGTTAGCTAATCTGTCTTAAGTATCTGAACTATCCTCAGATACCGAACATGGATTTTAGGTCAGCTCCCTAACTGGGTCCCTGCCTCTGAGAACACAGATATTGATATGTTACTTTTTCTTTTTAAATAATATTAAAATATCTTCTTATATAAAGTGGCACTTTATTTAAACAAGTTAGTTAAACAAGTTATGACCACTTTAAAGTGCTTAACCTTTTTTTTTTTAATGAAGATACCACTCTAAGTGAAATAATGGGAGTGGGTGTAAGGCCTCTTCTTGGGTCAGTGCTAAGGTACAAGCATTGCCTGAAAGACCCTCTTGTCCTTGGAGAGCTCAACATCTCAGCTTTTAGTCCAATAGGGGAAGTCAATGAGGAAACTGATAATTACAGCACAATGTTATAAATATCAGGGTGGAAAAGAAAGAACAGGCACAGGGAAAAGGGATGGAAAAATAAAACACACATATTTACGGTGGCTTCGCTGGCTCAGTTGTTTAACCATCTTACTTCAGCTCAGGTCCTGATGTCAGGGACCTAGGATCAACCCCCACGTTGGGCTCCTTGCTCAGCAGGGAGTCTATTTGTCTCTTTGCCCCTCCCCTATCCCCCTCACAACCACAACCTCCCCTGTTGTCTTGCTTTCTGTCTCTCTCTAAAATAATAAATAAAATCCTTTTTTAAAAAAGTGTATTTATTCTTATCCACTACCACTGATAAATATACCTCAGATAACAATGAGATAAACTTTTTTTTTTTAATTCATTTGAGAGAGATACAGAGACAGAGAAAGAGAGAACACAAGCAGAGGGAGAGGCAGAGGGAGAAGCAGACTCCTTGCTGAGCTGGGAGCTTGATATGGGGCTCAGTCCCAGGACCTGGAGATCATGACCTAAGCCAAAGGCAGACACTCAACCATTTGAGCCACCCAGGCGCCCCAAGAGATAAACTTCTTAATATTAAATTTAAAGAGATGTCTCTGTCCAGAAATTCTCTTTTTTCTTTTATTTTTAAGATTTATTTATTTATTTGAGAGAGAGAGAGAGCATGTGCACACACTCCTCCTTACCTTTACACACACACACACACACACACACACACAGGAACACACATAGGAACACATGAGTGGGGGAAGGGAAGAGGGAGAGAATCTTCAAGCAGACTCCCCACTGAGCAGGGAGACACACACACCAGGCTCCAGCTCATAATCCATGAGATCATTACTTGATCCATAACCAAAAGTCAGGCACTTAACTGACTGAGCCACCCAGATGCCCCGTCCAGAAATTTTTCATTGTGAACTTCTATGATGTGTGTTTGTGATTAAAGAAATCTTGAACTGTAGGTTTTAAGTTTGGAAACTTTTGAGAAAGAGCAGTTTGTGTTGGGTGAGAGTATTTCTTCTTGAGTATGAAATATTATTTTATTTTTTTAATGATTTTATTTATTTATTTGACAGAGAGAGATCACAAGTAGGCAGAGAGGCAGGCAGAGAGAGAGAGAGAGGAGGAAGCAGGCTCCCTGCCGAGCAGAGAGCCCGATGCAGGATGCAGGACTCAATCCCAGGACCCTGAGATCATGACCTGAGCCCAAGGCAGAGGCTTAACCCACTGAGCCACCCAGGTGCCCGATGAGTATGAAATTTTAATCCTGGAAAGCTAGAGTTGAACATGGTTTAGATTTGAAAAGGGTAGAGAATATATTTCTTGATAGGCTTATTCTTAGATAAGTTTAAGGGGTTCTACAAAATGTTAAAAGGAGTTCTTTGATGAGACATGTCGAATATCCTATCTAGTACACCAATGCAGAAGAAGATGTAGCTACTCAAACAGGGTCTCTGCAAAACTATGTTTATTTACTGGGCATGTTGGGCAGAATTCTACTGTTGACCCCATGTTCTCCAGTTGCTGGTGTTACCCCCTATAAATACTCTTCCCTTGAATGGATGTGAGATGTGACTCACCTCTAATCAGTAGAATATGGCAAAGTTGATGGGGATGGGATGTCATCCCCATGATTTTGTTATATATGATTATCTGGCTATATATGCATTAGATAGACTTTCTTGTTGGCTTTGAAGAACAAGCAGCTATGTTTGAACTGCTCAGGGAGAGAGCAACTTGACAAGAAACTGTGCCTAGAAGTCTGAGCATTGTTTATTTCTCAGTCCTACAAGGTCAGGGAACTGAAATGTGCCAATAACCATGTGAGCTTGAAAGAGGAGTGCTCATTGAGCTGAGACTCCTGACCCACAGAAACTGTGAGAGCTGATAGAGATAATGAGTTAATAGAGTTAGAGAGATAATAAATGGTGTAGTTTTAAGCCTTTAATTTTGTGATAATTTGTTATATAACATAGAAAACCAACATCCTTGCTAAGATGGTTTCTGAGTACCTCAGTCTCTCATCAAACTAAACTTAGTTAAAGGTGGTATAGAATTCCTTTATATAAGGCATCGATTGTAGTAGCATGTTGAAGGAAGCAAAATAAAAACATTCTAAGTCTTATATTTATTTTACTTTCATATAATGGAAAAGTCTCCAGGAAAATGCTGAAAGCTGCTTTTTGATAGCTAGACTGAGTTATCAGGGACCCAGATTTCTTCCAGCTCTTTTCGGCCCTTATCCCTATGTTTACAGGATGACTACTGAAGCCTCAGACCTATTCATGGTCCAGGAAGCAAAAAAAGCTATGAGACAAGTACAAAAGGATGCATAAGGGGACAGACCCCTTTTTAAGAAACACATCTGGAAGCACCACTCATCAACTTCTGCTTTATGTCTTTGACTACAATTTAACCAACTAGCCACCCCTACTTGGAATAAACACTAGAAAAGATAGCTTTTATTCAAGCAAGTTGTTCTTCCAACAAAACTGGATTTCCGTGAATAAGAGATGGGAAACACAAGATTCTGGCACATTAGATACATTTTTCTATCAATATGTACTTATTACTGTCTATAAAGCTTTTGAGTAATGAGTATTATTTTATGTAATAGAAATATGAGGACAGTTTTATTTTTTATTTTTTATTTTTTTAAAGATTTATTTATTTATTTTTTTGACAGAGAGATCACAAGCAGGCAGAGAGGCAGGCAGAGAGAGAGGAGGAAGCAGGCTCCCTGCTGAGCAGAGAGCCCGATGCGGGGCTCGATCCCAGGACTCTGAGATCATGACCCGAGCCGAAAGCAGCGGCTTAACCCACTGAGCCACCCAGGCGCCCCATGAGGACAGTTTTAAATATTTTTCTTGTGTGAAAAATTTAGGTTCTGATTATATGAACAGGTAATTTACTAAATAATCATTTCTGCAAATTAATTGATTTCAATTATGAATAATGAGTTAGTAGGCTATAATCATTCCTTCTTTGCAAATAGACATGCATTTTTCTTCATACCTATTGAACTCATTTATTCTGACTTATTGGTAAATGTATTTTGTGATAATTACAAATTACTTGTGATGATTCAGTGGGTATCACATTGGTTCTGATAATTTTCTCATTTATCCTTGGTATCTTCTCTTTCATTTTCAATAAGTAGGAATGCTGGAGACTAGAATATATTTTGTACAATGCTCTTCAATAGTAACTATTTCTTAGCATCAGTAAAAATTAAAACATGTATTTTTTAAAATATTGATAGATTGACTAACATAAAACATTGACTACCAGACAAAAAAATCTACTTGATCTTCATTTTATTTCTACTGTATCCAATGTCACTGTTAAGGTTATTCAAAATTTAAAATTGTGTAGAAATTCTATATTTTTTCGATAGTAATTTGGTGAAAGTAGTGAAAAGTATTTCTTGGAGAATTATATGCTCTATGGTTATAGAAATAGATATTTGAAAATTATTTATTGGACCTCTTTTGAGGGTACAAATAACTACACCTCCTCTTTGCTCCTTCCAAAGTTAAAACCAATTGAGAAATAAGAAATGAGACTGGAGAAATGAAGATTAAATATGCTTTTATTACTGATAAACTTGATTAATAGCATAGCTTAGGTTTAAGACAAGGTGTGCTTCCTCATACGTCCATCACTAAACTGAAATTACTCATATAGGTGCATGTAGAAAGGGAAACTGTAGATGTTATCCAAGTGGTGGTAGATCACTTACCTCGTGAAAGAGTGAACACATATATCCAGGATAGGCTTCTCCAAAGATAGAGAACTCAGAAGTTTGTAAGCTACTTATTCATATGTGTTTCCTTCTCTTCAGTTATGTGCTTCATGCACTTACAGAGAAACTAGAGAGAGATTTGGCATGGGGGAGGAACTAGAGCTGCTTATATATTTTTTTATTCTAGAAAATTGAAGTCAACTCTCTTCTAGAGAACACAGAGAGTCGAGGGTATGTGTTTCTCCCTAGGGATTTTCTGATATTAACAGTGCTGCTTTTATTTTATTTTAGATTTTATTTATTTATATGAGAGACAACAAGTGGAGGGGAGAGGCCAAGAGAGAGGGAGAAGAAGCAGACTGTCTGCTAAGCAGGGAGCCTGATGTGGGGCTGGATCCCAGGACTCTGGGATCATGACCTTAGCAGAAGGCAGACACTTAACTGACTGAGCACCTAGGCACCCCTTCAGTGCCACTATTAGTAAGTTCTTTAAGTGTTTGAGCACAAAATTCTTTTAATAAGGTACTTATTGAACCTTAGTAATAGTAACTTCCTCTGAGCAAAGCTCATTTAATAACACATCTTGTTAAATATTCTACATTCATTAGATTACTCCCTCTCTTCTTCCTATTGTCCTAGGACATATCATCATCACTATTTTTTTTCAGTTGATGAAACTGAGGCTCATTCAGATCTGACAAGAAAATTATTCAAGATTTCCTATAACTAAATTGTTAATCCAGACTCCTATTGTCTAATTCCAAATTCTACTTCCTTAAACACTAAGCTTCTACTTAACCCCATAGAGGACTAATGTCACCAATAACATTTTGAAATGCCATAGTAGAAACTGTTTCAAATAAAGAAAGGATCAAAAAGATACATTTGTTAATATTATTCAGTTATCAAGAATTTCAAATTTTTTTTAGATTTCATGTTAGCAACTTACTCATATAGTGTGATATGGTTTGGCAAAATTTTAAATGGTCTTTAAAGTCCTCTGCATTTATTTTAAAAAGTAACATTAAAAATATAACTGATGGACAAAAAATAAACACATTTATTATATATCTATATCCTTTTCATTTTTCAGGTAACTGTAAAATGAATGTAGAGTTTGTATATTACAGAATAAATTTTACTTAATATAAAATTTATTTTACTTAACATCTGACTCTTGGTTTCAGCTCAGGTCATAATCTCAGAGTCCTGGGATTGATGGAGCCCTGTACAGGGCTCCACACTCAGCATGGAGTCTGCTTGAGATTCCCTCTCTCTGCCTCCCCTTGGCTGCTTCCTTGCTTGCACTCTCTCTCTCTCTCTCTCTCTCTGAACTAAATAAATAAATAAAATGTTTTTAAATAAAAGAATGACATTTCATCCTGAGGAGATCATTAAAGTGCCAGGATCATAGCAGGAAGAAGTATGGAGAGGGGAAACTCTGCTAATTAAAATGCAGAGATGTCTAAGTCTTCCTTTCTAACACTATCACTATAATTTTGTTAACAATACAGAAACTACAGAAACAGTACATTGTATTTCTATTGCCCAAGAAATGTATCAGCATCTTGTGGCATGAGTCCTGGAGAGTGGTGCGAGACCCCATTTACCCTTCCTCATCCCTCTCATTCTCCTCTGTTCAGGGGTTTATCCTTAACTGACATATATTCTGAATTTAGAAAACACCGCAACTGGTGAGATTAAATGACCAAATAGTTTTCCTAACTGAACCATATACATGCATGTCTGGAGCTCTCCTTAACCCCCGTTACATGTAAATTTAGGCACAAAAACCATATCCTATCCCTTAGATATGTTACACAATAGAGAAGTATCATGAATGCCTAGTTGTAACAGCTAGACATTGTATTGCATTAGAAAAAATCAGAGTTGAAGTTCATGTTCTTTACTTACTTGTGATCATGCTACTGGTGAAATTTGCAAATGAGATGAGTAAAACTTCGGTAATTCAAAGCACTTGGATGAAACTTAAAATGTATGATTCAGAAGTAGATGTTTAAACATTACACCTAATTTTCAGGGGAAAAAATATGAGACTATATAAATATTATTTGGATCAATCTAGAACCACTAGATTCATATATTCTGCACTTATTAATTTTGTTTCTAGTGCCAATAATAAAAACATGATATTTAGAAGACTACAGATTAGGATGCATTTTTAATTATCTAACAGGCCTACTAAAATGTGAACAGATGGTAAACTCAAATCTTATTTAATTGGAAAACTGGCATTACGAGAAATAAATAAGTAGGAAAATATTTGTGTTAAACATACTTAGAAATTGGATCACATCACATTTGTAAATACCAGTTTACGAAGGCATCTTTGACATCTTTAATATTAAACATGCTCTGATTTTACATGAACCTGTTTTAAAGAGTTAATATTTATTTACAGAGAGAGTTTGTAACTAGCAAATGTAATGATACAATGATATTTAAGATGATCATTTAATAATGCCCCACAGACTGGAGCTACCACTCCAATTCTTTTCTTTCCTGTTGCCTAAAGGTACTAAACTAGCAAAGCATTTCTTCTCAGTATCATTTGTGGGGCAGAAGATGATCAAGTTTTATGGATACACATTCTACAGTCTCATTTCCATTAGCTCTGGAATTGTTTCACTGATAAGAACTAACAGAAGGGAGATAGAAGTGAAATTTATAACCGTTTCCTAAATCTTCATGATTCCTGTGAGCGGCAGCAGATCACTCTTGCCTTGGTTGACACGTACTACCACCATGATAAAAAGGCTGTAATAATGCTGTTTTAATAAGAAAGATAGGAGTCAAACAGGTGAGATTCCTAGAGGCAAAGAAATAAATAAAAATAAAGGTAATAGAATGAAATAAGATTGGATAAAGTATCATTTAGGGCATTAACAGAGAAGGATGATAGATCATACACAAAACTTGTGCTGGGAATCTGAATTGGATTTTTGTAAACATCACTTTCTGACTATAATATCCCAGTGACTAGTAAATGGCAACCTTGGTATTACCTAACTGAGTATTTAGGGAACAGAATGCTTCCATCACGACTCCACCTTCACAAAGTCATGTCAGATAGGGTAGGGACGTTTTAAGAGTGGTTACAGAGAATACTGAGTGACATCGAATATGCCTTCACTGTTGGTGTCTTGAATGGGTTCAGCTATCATGTGTTGATACTATATTAGTTTCAAACAAAGTATAGATTGTCAAAAGTCTATTGGGAGAGTGACAGTCTGCAGATGCATTTTTGGAGGGGGTAGGGAGTAACAGCATCACCTAATCATATGGAACAGCCATTAGTTTATTGATCAAAATATGTAATCGTGTCAACTCTTAGGTCTCCAGAATTCAACTTAGTTTTTTGAGCTAAGAATGTACAGTATGATGATGTTTCTTTAAAAGGTCATCACTATTATAAGGCAAAATTAAAACAGCTGCATTTGATTGTGATGGGTACTCCCATCATAACTTTAGTCACTTATATTACATTCTTAGGCATTTAGCACAAGTAAAAACCATCAGTAAGTACTGTACCCCTCAACCTCAGGCAGAACCCAATTTCATTTCACATTGACTTAGGTATTCTCATGAATCTTAGGATCTTTGGAGATTGCAGCAGATTTACTTTATAGATAGGAAACTTAGGACTATATAATTTGAATAATTGTTCAGCATCATGTTAGTTGATTATAGGATAAGAACTAGAAAACAGATCACCTTGACAGCCCACTCGTACATTAATTTTTTATATGATTTAGCATCAAGTCTTGTTAAAATGTAAACTCTATAAGGCAGGGAGAATTATGTGTTTTTGTGCTGTACTGTATATATTTAGTGCCTGAAGTATGGATGCTTAATAAATATTGGTTCAAAGATTGCATGGAGAGTGATATTCAAGAGAAGAATTTTTTGTCAAAATTGAGATTTGTTTACTTTAAAAAACCAGTGAGATTAATTGTGCTTGTTTTTTTTGTTTTGTTTTGTGTACTGTTTTTTGTTTTTTGTTTTGTTTTGTTTTTGGTGGCAATTCCTATATACCTGTTTTGAAAGAGCTTCATAGATATAAGTATTACTGAATTAAGTTGTGGTCTTGCAGATATTCTTTAAATAAATCAGTTGATATGTTTGTTTGTTAAGACATTACTCACTGCTGAAAAGTGAAGATTCTTGTGGAGCAGATGTGAGCAAGCACTAGAATAGTTCTCAACATGAGCAGGGACATAACTATCTAAGAGAAGCTGAATGTTGCAATTACAAACCTCCACCGTGCATTTACACCCACTAGAAGAACATTTATCATTAATACATCCTCAGTGTGTCTTTAAAAAAAAACAGCAATTTAATTGCTAATACTGTGAGCAAATTTGGTTGTTTTACTTCACAGAACGTGTCAATGAGCAATTATAAGGCAGTCCTAGGAATGACACATTATGTTCCATGAAACCAATTACTAAAGTTCAATCTTATGCCTTTTTTCCCCATTTACTTAACTGCCTTGCTGTTTATTCTTTCCCTTAAACATAACACCCGATCATTTGTCTCTGTTACATTAAAAAAAAAATGAATTACGTGGAGAAAAAATTCAACTAGATGTTTGGCAAGACAGAGACAAAATAAATCATCAATTAAATAACAAATATGTAACTTTTCTGAAGTTAGTAGTGGGATAGATAGGTTATTTTGAGCTAAAGTTTAACATTATTTATTTGATTCTCTAGACAATTAAATGGGTCTTTTTTTTGCATATGTATTTTTCTTTTCAAGATTTATTTATTTATTTGAGACAGGGTAAGGGGGGAAGCATGAGCAGGGGGCCAGCATGGAGATGCAGAGGGAGAAGCAGACTCCCTGCTGAACAGGGAGCTCCACTAGAGGCTCAATCCCAGGACCTATGAGATTATGACCTGAACCAAATGCGGTCGCTTAATAAACAAACCACCCAGGCACACCTGCATATGTAATTTTAAAACCTCATATAAGAGAAATTTAATGAAATTAAAGATTTTCAAATTTCAATTAAGATTTTAACCTCATAGAGGAAATGCAGGTAACATTAAAAATATTCTATTAGATATATAAAGGAAAATACAATATATGTTATGAAATAAACTCTGATAAATTTAAAATCCTTTGAATTTTTTTAATTCTATAATATATTCCTTACTATAGCAGTGTATATGCAAGTTTTTATATTTTTCTTGGAGGCAAATATTAAGGGATTCAAGTCATCAGCCTGTTTTACATGCTTTTCTGTGATTTACCAGGGACGTCAACAACCACTTCAGTTTTCTTCTGACAGTAAAATAAGGAAATGAGTGTCCAGGGACCATAAATCTACTGTGACTTTTCTAACCAATTTCAGTTTTTCTACTGCTGTTGATTCCAGTGTGTCACACTGTGTAAGAACAATGGAAATTAACAGTGGGTTGAGACTGCCAAATTAATTTCACACAACAGTAATCACAACAATAACCAAAATAATATATAATACCCATGAGAATAAGCACAATTCCATGAATCAGAGTCCCAAAGAAATCAGTCTCAGTCAAAAGGAAATCAGACAGATGTTTTAAAGATATTAATTATTCCACCCCATTCCTTGTTTTGCTTGTTTTCATGAGCATCTGTTATGTGGGAATACATTTTGTTTTACCGTTTAATTTTTTTTTAAGCAGACAGATGTTTGTATTTTTTCCTCCTGGTAATTGGAGGAGCAATTAGAGCCAATGAGAAGGCAACAAAGAGGAAGTTTGCCAAAATCTCTCGGTTAAGCTGAATTTCCAACAAACTACGTATGAAATATAGTTTACTCTATTAGCTAAGCTGAATATTCAAGAACAACTCATTTTTTACCCTTTGACAGATAACCACTCTGGCTGTGAAGTAGGTGAAAGATATTGTCATTTTTTGAAAAGAAAAAAAAATCTTAACAGAGATAAATCCAATTTATGACAGCATGTGAAATTTATTTTCAGTCTATCCTTCATATTTTTATTTTCTCTTCCTTCATTTATATCCATCTATAAATCTTTTCTTTTTACTCTGATGCAATGGCTTCATGAGCCTCAGATTCAATGTGTATTAAATGCCATGTTGTAGTTCCATACCCAGACCACCTCATACCCCACAATCTTCTTATTGAGGAGCAATGAGAATGTTCGGCACATGAAAATATACATTCGGAGGACCTTTTCTGAGGATAATGAAACCCTGTGCTAAACCTGAAACAACTCAGCATAACATACAAATATGAGGCAAATTTAGAAACAATGTTAAAATAGATTCTATTATTGACTAGAGGGATCAGTTGAAGAATTTATAAGGCAAGTAAGTATAAAAAGCTTGGTATTTGGAAATGTACACATTCAGTCTGAGGAATATTTTCTTGAACAACTAAAAAAATTATGCAGAAAATAGATAAATAAGATTAATTATATTAAAATACAACTCTTTTATGACATATAAGATCATATACAATATTCAAAATTAAGTGGTAGACTGAGGAGAAATTTGCATTATACATGACAACAATATAGATAAAATTTTTATTAATAGACATACAATAAATGTAAATATTACTAAATTGATATCTAGAATATATGTAAGCTCTCAGAAATTTAAAAGTAAAATGTGTATAATCTGGAGAAAAAAATAGATGAAAAAAGAGGGCATTCACAGAATATGTAAGTGAGTGGTCAATAAATATAAAAAGGTGCTCAATCTCACTATTGATCAGAGGAACTAGCAATAAATCACCTGTATTTACGCAAATAAACTGGAAAACAAAAGTTGAATTAGAATCTAGAGACAGTAAGTCTGTGAGGAAAAAACTCAGATACTGCAGGTGTTCATGTAAATAATTCACTCATAATAAAGAGTGATGTGGCAGTTTGAAGGGTAAATGCATCCCCTAGCAGTCCACTCATGCTAACTCCAGGATTTTTTATACTGGTATACAGAAAATATAGAAGAATACACATCGTACCACTGGCTATAGACTTAAAATATGGAAATAATGAAAATGTTATAGTGGATGGATAAATGGGGTGTAGACCTAAGAATGTGTACCATATGTGAGTTAAAAAAAAATACTTCTATAACTAACCACATGGATCTATGCAAAATAAAATGTTTAGTAAAAACCAGTTGCATGGTACATTGAAAGGTTGGTAGCTTGCTTAGAATTTTAGAAGAGTACACTTAAAATATCACTCTGTGTGTGTGTGTGTGTGTGTGTAAAGATAAGGAGGAGTGTAGCATAAATTTATAATACAGGCCCCCTAGGGGCCAGGGCAGTGAGTGAGGAAAATAGGAAGAAAAGATTGGAAAGAACATAGTTGAAATATGCCACGAAAGGAGGTGTTTCAGTAATCAAATCAGATGGCTATTTGTATCCACCAGTTTAATATCAGTATTATTTAGGGAAATGCTACTGTTAGATAGAAGGTAGATATGAGCAGTAGAAGGAAGACCCAGAGGCAGAGCCCCAAGCCCTTGAGGGAGGAATGATAAAGACAGGAGCAGGAGGCAAGGATGGTGATAAATAGGTTATGCATTAGAAGCCCAAAGGCGCAACATCCTGATCTTGTGGCTTCCAAGACATTGGGACTGACAGATCAAGAGCCACAGGTGCAGAACACACTCTTCTCCTCCTCTACCTCTGCCTCAGGGCAACCCCTAGACTCACTATAATGCTTTTGCATTGTGGTTACCCTTTCCCCCAGCCATAACATTTCCAGTAAAAATCTTGTTAGGGCCAAGAACTCTCTCTCCCAACCTGCAGAAGGAGTCCCCCCGAATGTTAGGAAATAGCCTCCATTAGAGATCATCCCACTGTATGTCATAGCTCCTCACAGCCCAGAAGGACAAGACAAATATCCAATCCCCAGACAACCTAGGTGTCAGTTCCATCTTGGGGAACCTGCTGGATCTCCCCTGGAGAGCGTACTGGGGCTTTAATAAACCTGTCTTCTGCTTTCACTTTGGGTGCCAGTCTCCAAATCTTCATTGTGACAGTTCCAGGAGCACAGACACAATGCTTTTCACACTGACACTACCTGTATTAAGTGGGCCTTGAGGTTTACGCAAACGTACTATGGGGGAAAAAAATCAGAGAAACACTCTTGAGGAATACAAACATGAATTGATAGCCACCCCAAGAAATCTGCTGTCTTTCAGAAGGGTAAGAAAAGTACATATGGAGAAGTTCATGATACACAGCTAAGGAGAGAAAATGTGGACTTTGGTGGTTCAAATTAGGAAACCATCAGTCACTTGAGAAGGTCTTAGAAGAATTTCATTTATAAATCAGTTACTCATGTGAATATGATAGGCTAGATAAAATTTCAAAAGGAGTTAACATTCTCCATGTTAAGAAAAAATATTTAAAAGGAAGATACAGCATTAAAATACAGGAAGAACATGCTATACATTAAATTATATAGTAAAATACTCAGCTTGTTCTGACACTGAATATTCTTCCCATTGCTTTCTTGTTATGAACACATTAAATAGACTGGTTGGTTGCATCCAGAGGGAAAAAAATGAGGTAGGACACAGAAAGCCAAGAAGTCTTGAATTTTTTTTTCTAGCGGTATTGTTCTGTAAGTCACTTTTGAGTGACATTTGTTTAATGCTAGAACCATTTTTTTCCTAGGAGATAATTCCCCCTGTGCTCTGTTCCTAAATGGAAAGAGCACCTGATAAAGGGAAGGACATTTTTACTATATGACTGGGTCATACACATAGGTTGGTTCCCAGTGTCCTAGTGCAGACATTTTGTCATAGTATAAAATAATCCCAAGCTGTCATATCTCTATGCTTATTTGAACCATGTTTATAAAATCAAATTTCCCTCCAAATCACTAGCACTAATATAATATATATGTATCTGTATATACACATGTATATACATGCATACATATATACACCTATCCATCAATTTTGTTTAAAATTAATGGCGAATTATGTTCCTTTTTAACCTTTCCCATTTTTGCTTCATATTTACTCTTACAAGTTTCATTAATGCAAATGAGGCATTTCAGTTGACCCCATAATGTCACCAAACGTTTTAAGTAACTGCAACCGGTGGGTAATAAGGTACCCATATTTTTAGCAACAGGAGGGAGGTAGGTGGAAAGGTCTCTAGATCACTTAATTCCCAGATATTATGTACTATTTTGCAATGAATACAGAAATCAGAGATATTATAAATTTCATTGGAAGCCCATCTCTGATTCATAGTGATGTATACATTAAATTATGCCTGTTATTGCCAACGGTGTTGTATCTGAAGTTGAATTTTCCCCATTTCTCAGAAGTGACAGTTAAGTTATAATCTCAGCATGTTCAGCATGCTTAATGAACTCCTTGGGGAAACCAGAATATCTGTAACACAATTAACTTCCCATTCTTATGTAAATGAGGAGTTTCAGAGTCCCTGATGGAAGCCTGCTTTTTGGCTACAGTTAGCAAATGTAGGCTATTAAATGACACATGGAGCCTTAAGCTGAAATTTAGACTTCACTAATTTGTGCTGTGACATGTGCAAAGTGCTTTGGAGGAAATATGAAACCCAGTTGTTTAAATGTAGCTGATGAAATAAGGATTATCACCCTTGGCTAAACTGTCATCAGCAGCCTGACTGCTTTTACCCGTTTCTGCACTTTCAGAAGGAATATGTGACATGTCTTTCACTGGCAATATTTGCTTTAATATTACCATTCCCTCACCCCATAACTGAAGTTATTTTTCTCAGGTAAAACAAACACAATAGGAAAAGAAGTGTGTCTTTCCTTTAGTTCTCTTCAAAAGTGAATATTCACTCAGCCAATATTTACTGAAGGTCTAAAATAAGCCATTTTCTACTAGAGCCTTAAAATTACACTTAAAAATTTTAAAGATAAATAATAACTTCATGTAAAGAATATCAATTAGAAAAATGTCATACACAAAATTACATTTATTCTTTTGTGGCATTTTTTATTTTTTTATTTATTTTTATTTTTATTATTTTTTTTATTTTTAAAATTTTTTTATTTGTTTGACAGAGAGAGAGATCACAAATAAGCAGAGAGGCAGGCAGAGAGAGAGAGAGGGAAGCAGGCTCCCCGCCAAGCAGAGAGCCCGATGCGGGGCTCTATCCTAGGACCTTGAGATCATGACCCGAGCCAAAGGCAGAGGCTTTAACCCACTGAGCCACCCAGGCGCCCCTTTAGTGGCATTTTTTAACATGAATATTATCTGGACAAGTTTTATGAAATCTGAATGTTAAAAAAAACAAATCTGAGGTTCAAAATGTGTTTCTTTAAAAAAAAAATGTGTTTCTCTTGCAGGCCGTGCAGGAATAACCTTTTAAATAAAATATTCTAGCTCAGAGAGTATACTTACAAAATAAACAAATAAACATGCTAAAAAAAAAAAGTCTCCAAATACCTTTATTTATTTTATTTTTTTAAAGATTTTATTTTATTTATTTGACAGAGAGAGATCACAAGTAGATGGAGAGGCAGGCAGAGAGAGAGAGAGAGGGAAGCAGGCTTCTTGCTGAGCAGAGAGCCCGATGTGGGACTCGATCCCAGGACCCTGAGATCATGACCTGAGCCGAAGGCAGCGGCTTAACCCACTGAGCCACCCAGGCGCCCATCCAAATACCTTTAGATAACAAGAAGGATGACTACTTAATAGATACAGGGGTTTTGGGGAGTTAATGAAAATGTTTTGGAACTAGAGGTAGTGATTGTAATGATGTGTTTTTGGAGTAGTACTGTCAGTGGGTCTGGAGCCCAAGGCAAAGGAAAAATTCTTAAGATGTCTTTGGTGTAAAAAGGTGGTTGTATTAAAGCAACAGGACCTGTGCACAGAGCTGCTGCACTAGGGCTGTGAGAAGCAACTGATTATATACTATGGGGTTGAGGGAGGTAAAGATAAGGGAAGTTAGGATTTTCATGTGCTAAAAAAGACTCACAGGATACTAGAGGCCTTGCTATGGTCCAACTAAGGTTGTTGTTCCCTCCAGCAAGGCATTAAGATTAAGACAGTTGGGAGCCTCCTGGAGGAGCTCTATACTCCGCCTGCCTCAAGTATTTGTCCATCGGCTGCAGGTTATAAGGACATTTAGTTTTATCTACGTTTCTTTCTGCCTTTGCTTCCCACATCTGACCGCAGTCGGAATGTACAAAATGCCACAGAATTTTTCACTTCGTAATGGTTATTTATAAGGTATTTCTATAAACTATTTATATAAACAATTTTTTCTTGCCCTATTCAGCAAGAATATTCAGCATATATACATTATATACATATAATATTCAGCAAGAATATTATATGTACCTCAAAAAAGGTAAATTAACCACAAATATAATCTGAAACATATTATGTTTACCTTAAAATAAATACGGAGTTTTAAATTAGAGGAAACTGTGATTATTTAATGTTCTTGAAATAAAAATAATTCTTAAAAAATTAATTCCACAGGGGTGCTTGGGTGGCTCAGTCAGTTAAGAAGCTGCCTTCAGCTCAGGTCATGACTTCAAACTACTGGGATTGAGTCACATGTTGGGCTCCCTATCTGGCAGGATGTCTGCTTCTCCCTCCTCTTCTGTGCACTCTCTCTCTTTAAAATAAATAAATAAAATATTAAAAAATAATTCCACAAAAAAAAAATGCCTTGCTTGAGTTAAATTCGGGGGGTGGGGGGAGAAGAAGAAGGCAACATCATCTTTGACTTCTGCCCATCTTTTCCCAGACATTTTGCCAAACCTCTTTTTTTTTTTTAAAGATTTTATTAATTTATTTGACAGAGAGAAATCACAAGTAGGCAGAGAGGTAGGCAGAGAGAGAGGAGGAAGCAGGCTCCCCGCTGAGCAGAAAGCCCGATGTGGGGCTTAAACCCAGGACCTGGAATCATGACCCGAGCCGAAGGCAGTGGCTTAACCCACTGAGCCACCCAGGCGCCCCTGCCAAACCTCTTGAACCAATTTTCTTTTTCAGGCACAAATTCTGGAATTTCAGAATTCTCGAAGATTTATAAAATTTGTATTTGCATTTTATCAATGGTGGTAGGGCTAAAAATATTATCTTTATTTCCTAAGAACATGGAAATAACATTGTGTGCCATTGTTAAAATATAATTTTATCTGTAATGGATTAGAACTGAATACATAGAACATTATTTTAAAAAGAAGAATGGTTCCCACTTGTTTCAGGACTTTAGTGCCCTAATGCCTGGGGTTCTTGGTTCCACTGCCTCAAGGAATGAAGAGGTAGACCAGATGAAGAGTGATGGGCAGCAAAGCAAATTTCATTGAGCAAGGGTATAAAGCTCCCTGAGAGGGCAGGGGGCCTGATGGTTGCCCTTGGAGTTTCTAAGTTTAGGGATTCTCTTGCAGAACTTTCTTAAGCAATCAGGGTGTGCCGAGTCGTGCCAATCAGGATTTTGGTCACATATCTGTCTACCTATCAGGTTAATGTCCACATACTGATGGTGTTTTTTTGCTGACATCTGTAGGCTTATGTCATAATTGCCCCTTGCCCATAATATTGACAAATGCTTTGTGGTTAGTTGCTTTATTTTAGGACCTTTTGCAGAAGTCATTTCTGCAAGAGCTGCAAAGCAGAATGTTAGTGGGGTCCCATCTAAGCTGCAAAACAGGATGTCAGAGCTGTTGTATCTTAGCTGTCCTGACTCCATATTTTCCTGTTGGGGACCCTGCCCCTGACTACCTAACTGCCTACTCACTCCTAACACAGTGAAATTCTCACTCTGGTCCCACTTTTGATCATGAAGTCTAATCATTAATTCGATTATATGGGTTCTTCCTCGCACATCCAGGTAATTCTCTGACACTACCTCGTCATCCTACAATTCAGCTCATTTTTATACCAGGGGATGTACCCAGAGATTGCTTCAGATCCCACAGGTTAAGGACTCAGTTCCACAAGACCACCCCCCACTTCAGATGTCAGTAGCAAATCCAAATTTTTACTGTGCTTCTCACCTACTGACTATATACCAGAGGTTCCCATGTCCTCCTACTTGAGTTTGATTAACTTTCTAGAGCTGTTCACAGAAATCAAAGAAACATTTTTCTTCCCAGATTACTGGTTTATTACACAAGGATGTAACTCAGGGACAGCCAGATGACATATGGCAAGGTGTGGGGAAAGGGCTTCCATCCCCTCTCTGAGGACACCACTCTTTCCGGAACTCCCCATGTTTATTTATGAAACTGGAAACTCTCCAAACACTATCCTTTTGCCTTTTTAGGGAGTCTTTATTACATAGTCATGATTCATTAAAAAATTGATCATTGACAGTTGACTTAACCTCCAGCCCCACTCTTCTTCCCAAATGTATGGAGGCAACTGAAAGTTTGAATCCTTCAGTCACAGGGTTGGGTCTCCTGGCAACCAGCCCCCATCTATAGATCCCCTAAGTGTTTTCCAAAGTCAGCTATTAACATAACAAAAGACACCTTTATCACTCTCCTTACTTAGGAAATGCTGATGGGTCTAGAAGCTCTATGCCAGAAAAGGGGAGGAAGACCAATTTTATATATATATACACATACACACACACATATATTTATGTATATAAACATGTGTGTGTGTATGTGTGTTTTAATCTTGTTTATTTACTTGAGAGAGAGAGCACACAAGCAGTCAGAGGGAGAGGAAGAAGCAGGCTCCCTGATTAGCAGGGAGTCTGACCTGGGGCTCAATCCTAGGACCCTGAGATCACGACCTCAGTGGAAGGCAGATGCTTAACCAACTGAGACACCCAGGCATCCCTATATTTCTTATTACAAATTGCATCACACCCAGTTTACTAATAACTTTTGCGGCTTGATGAATAAAATATGTCCTGCATCATCAGAATCAATCAACAATAGAAGTACATGCACACAAAAAGAAGCACTAGTGGGGCGCCTGGGTGGTTCTGTGGGTTAAAGCCTCTGCCTTTGGCTCAGGTCATAATCTCAGGGTCCTGGGATCTAGCCCCGCATCGGGCTCTCTGCGCAGCGGGGAGACTGCTTCCCTTCCTCTCTCTCTGCCTGCCTCTCTGCCCACTTGTGATCTCTGTCTGTCAAATAAAAAAATAAAATTAAAAAAAAAAAGAAATATATTTTTAAAATAAATAAATAAATAAAAAGAAGCACTAAAGAAGCAACCAGTGCTATTTATTCTTGCCCTATCCAGGGGAGAGGAATCCTCGTCCCCAGAGCTCTACAGGTCCATGCAAAGCAGTTGATATGTATCAAAGAGGTTAGGAACATCTTCCCTGGATCTGATTTGCATGCTCTCAAGCATGTGTAGTCTTCTGTTTTAATTGGCTTCTCATTCGTATACTTTGTGATTTTCGCTATTGTGATCCTCTCTAGTGAAAGAAATTCGTTATTCTTGTCTTGCTAATTAAGTTTTTAGAATGAAAGTCTGAAGGCCTCAACCCTGTGACAGATCATTTGCCAAGATGATGCTGCCCTCTAAGAATCTATTATTGAAGGCAATTGGAATTGGCCAGTCAAATCTTCTTTTTTGCTTATAATTTCTATTCGGGATTTATAACCCATTTAAAGGCACTTTGTATTTTTTAAAATAAGATTAAATGTGGAACATTGAAAAAAAACATATTATTAGAGTTTATGTAGGAAGTAAGAACCTCATAGGCTAGGCTATAGGTTACTGGAAGAGGGTGAGAGACTATGGACAGGAGCCCAGCCAGACTAACTGACCCCAGTCTCAACAAACTTACCTCCATTCAACTTTTAAGATGAGTCCTTGAAGCTAGCTGAAATCAGTAAAAAATACATTCAGTGAATTTTGCAATGAATTGTTATGTAACACTAATAACTGATACAGAGAGATACATTAAACAAAAACGAGTCACACTGTTCAGACCTTGAGTTAGAAAAGAAAGAGATGGAAGGAGAAGACAATAATTGAAAATCACAAGGTAATTAGGGAAATTTGAACACTAATTGTTTATTTAACAAAATTAATAATTATTACTACTTTCCCAGGTGTGAGAACATGTCTGCAGTTGTGCTTATTCAAGGTTTCTTCTCTTCTACATAAACAGTCTCTAATAATATGGATAAAATGGTGGGGGAGGGGAGAAACCAGGTGAAGTATGTATATACACAGGAGTTGATAACTATTGATGTGGATGGTGAGTATATGGAGATATGATGTATTTCGAAAATTATCTCCAAGTTATAATAGAGGTGGAATAAATAGAACATATGTAAATAGCACCAAGGTATAAACAAAGTAATTAATTAATCTTAATTATACATAGGAAAGGATGGCAGTAGCAAATACATATTAAATATTCATAAGCGACATTGTCACTTCCATATTGACAGCTATGACATCCTTAAATTAACCACCCAGTGGTGACATTCTTTCTGGCCCATATATCTTCTGCCCAATAACATTGTAGCTGTTCATCAGCCTATCTGCAAATTATACCTGTAGCCAGATCTGCTTGCTGCTGTATCTTTCCTGTTGAACAAGTGGGACGTGGCTTTATATACCTTCCTCCACTAAGGCTTCTCACCTACTGTGAACTTTGATCCTCAAAAATTACAATATTAGTGGAAAAGGCTGATGCAGCAGATAAAGGTATAAGACACGTGGACTCTGTATAATATAGAATTCAGGAAATGTGGTTCTTCCATCCTGCTTTCACCCCATCCTAAGCATGTTAACCTACCCATTTCTTTCTTCCTCTTTGATTCTTGCTCTGCTTTACATAGATTCAATAAGCCATGTAGTTTAAGTTGAAATTGTTTGTCTATCATTCTTTCTGTTCCATGACCTCTAAACTAGCCTGCTTGGTAATATGCAGATCAGTGTGTCTGTGTTTTGTTATGTGTGTATGTGTGTGTGTGTGTGTGTGTGTGATGTCTGTGACACATGCAGCCATATATGCATTTATACATATATACATAAATATATATACACTGATTTGCAGTACATACTGTATTTTATATGTTTTATTTTATACACAAAACATTAGTGTATATATAGGTATGTGAAACAATATTAAACATGGTATTTTTCGAAAAACATGTTTTATGATTAAACCAGGAACGTGCGATTTGTATTACACTGTTTCTGTTGAAAATTAGAGGTGATGTTTTTTCTTTTTCCCTTTCTTTCTTTTTCTTTTTCTTTTCTTTTTTTTTTTTTTTTAGAGAGAGAGTGTTTGCCAGCAGAGGAAGAGGCAGAGACAGAGAGAGAATTTTAAGCAGTCTCCTCACCCAGCATGGAGCCTGACCTGGGTCTTGCTCTCATGACCCTGTGATCATGACCTGAGCCAAAATCAAGAGCTGGACGCTTAACTAACTGAGCTACCCAGGCGCCCCTGAAATTATTATTTTCAAACCAATAAAATTTGAGGACAGATCAATATTGCATTCTTATATATTTTTTATCCTAATTACTTTTCATAAGTAATACAAGACAGGTCTGTGTTAATTCTACATGTATAAAATTATGGAAAGTGTTATATATATTAAATGTAATACTTCAATGCATTACTTAGGATATTATCGTTAATCCATTCTCTTCACTTTATTTAAAAGTCCTGGGTAAGCAGGGCTACTTAGATGATGATGTCATTGAGAAATGTTGACTTTTGACTCCACCAGTATGCCACGACATGTTTGAAGCAACCATATGATGTGTCACATTATATCCCTT
Source organism: Lutra lutra (assembly GCF_902655055.1). Taxonomy (NCBI): domain Eukaryota; kingdom Metazoa; phylum Chordata; class Mammalia; order Carnivora; family Mustelidae; genus Lutra; species Lutra lutra. Next base: position 158,474,598 of record NC_062280.1, read on the forward strand.
TCAGACTATCTGGGAGCTTTGTGAACAGCTGTGAATACATTTCCATAAACATGCAGTTGCTGAATAATCAAACTTCATTTTAACAATGAAAATCTTCTCTGACTTGTGAAAAAAAAAAAAGAGGTGGGATGTCAACATTAAAAGATCAGAGTAGCAGAGTACAAACTACAGAGGAGCTTCAAGTAATAATTTTGACCAATTACCAAACATAGAACAACCTATAAAATAAATTATTTTAATCAATATATTTAAAACAATAATAACAAATATAAAATATTTTTAATACTTAAGAACACAGATTCAAAATGATATGATATTAAAACCACAGTTTGATCATTATGTAATTCATCAAATAATTTGATGCATTCATGTTATAAAATGGTTCGTTTTATTTTAAAAGACTTACGAGCTTTTTTGCAAGATATTCTGTTCTTTTCTTACATACTCTGCATTAAGCCCAATAGGTCTATAAAATGTCTTTATCCAGTGGAGATAGAGATCATAAAACAAGCTGAATAACTGAACATTTCATTTCATTTCAGCACTAACTAGTCTTACAAAGATCACTTAGGGAATGCCATTTTTATACTTTTTCCCAATACCAAACTTCTTTTCTGAAATCTTAATGCCTCTTTTGTGAAAGATTACTTTAAATCCCATTTAAAGCTATTAGATTTCTCTGATGAATATTTGAGAGTTATATCTCATGGCACTCTTAAAGTTAAAAAAAAATAATAATAGGAAAAAATCTCTTTCATGTCAAGAAACTGAATCAATACTTAATTCATTCAAAGTCATTTTAATCAAGGCATATATCATGTACAATTTTAGATATCAATCCACAAAAATTTATAAAGCATTTTTATATACCAATGACCAATCCATAAGAAGTGGAATAAACATTATAGATAAATTTAAAATAATTTTTTGTAAAACATAAATCATTATTGCATGTTGTTTACATTTATTTTATAGAAAATAAACAATTTAGTTAATTTTTTACAAATATAAGCGTGAAGCTTTATGCCATGAAGAACAAAGAGTCAAAACCATATGTGATGGCTAAATTTTAGTGTTGATTAACTAAATTACCATATAAGTTTGCTAGGGCTTCCATAACAAAGGACTATAGACTGGGTGGCTTAAATAACAGAAATTTATTTTGTCACAGTTCTAGAGGCTAGAAATCTTGAGATCAAGGTGCTGGCAAGATTCACTTCCTCTGAGACCTCTCTCCTTAGATTGTAGATGGCCATCTTCTCCCTGAGTCTTCACATGGTCTCCCCTCTGTCACTGTCTGTGTACAAACTCCTTTTCTCAAGGACACCAGGCACACTGGATTAGGGGCCATCCTAAACAACTTCAATTTATTGTAATTACCTTTTAAGAGATCCTACCTTCCAATACAGTTACGTTCTGAGGGAATGAGATGTAGGACTTCAGCATACAAATTTTAGGAGGACATGTAGTTGCACATAAAGACAAATTTGCATTAAAAAACCCCATTACTGTAAATCCAGTCTACTCTTTGAAGTGCATGGATCTTTAAGTGTCTGCCGGCTGCACATAACTCTTCATGAACAAAATGACCATGGCAATTTTCTTATTGAAATCACCAAGAAGCATAGATTTATCTTATGTATTAGTCTGAGTTCTGCAAAAAAACAAAATAAATAGGACACACACACACACACACACACACATTACGAGGAATTGGCTCACACAGTTACTAAGGATAAGTTATTAAGATTGGTAGTCAGTGACATAGGCAAACCTGTGGTGTATTTCCAGTCTAAATCTCAATCTGAAGACTAGACCAGTCCCAGATCAAAGACAGGCAAAAAGAACACATTTTCTCTCATTCAGCCTTTTGTTCTATCCAGGCCTCGTAGATTGAATGAGACCCAGTGACATTGGAGAAGGCAAACTGCATTATGCAGTCTACCATTTCCAATGTTCTTCTCATCCAGAAATAACCTCACAATAACATTTAACTAAATATTTGGGCCCAGTCAAGCTGACATATAAAATTAACCATCATGCCTTTTTATTGTTATTTTTTTAAGTTTTTTTTTTTATTTATTTATTTGAGAGAGAGACAGTGAGAGAGAGCATGAGCCAGGAGAAGGTCAGAGGGAGAAGCAGACTCCCCATGGAGCTGGGAGCCCGATGTGGGACTCGATCCCGGGACCCCGGGATCATGACCTGAGCCGAAGGCAGTCGTCCAACCAACTGAGCCACCCAGGCTTCCCAACCATCATGCCTTTTAACTCCTACACTCCTATCGCCTAACACAATGGCAGAGAGATTTTGTGAGTTCTAAAAGTTTTACAATTATGAGGGCCACCTTGCAGGAAAATAGGATTAAAAGTAAAAAAGGTACCAAATGAACAAGAAACCAAATCACATCAAATAGAATCTTTACCAATGGCAAATGGTAGTGATTACCATGAAGGGACCAATTCTATTCCTTCCTTGCTAGAGCCTTTAGGAAAAATCAAGCAATGTCAATATAAAATAACATATAATATCTCATCCATTGGATATGATATATCTATATCTGTGTCTATCCATCTACCTGTCCATCTATCTATCAAAGATACTGTCCTGTCCTCCAGGGAAACCCTTTCAGTGTTATCACCAATTTTTTTTTAAAGATTTTATTTATTTATTTGACAGAGATCACAAGTAGGCAGAGAGGCAGGCAGAGAGAGAAGGTGTGAAGCAGGCTCCCCGCTGAGCAGAGAGACCGATGTGGGGCTCGATCCCAGGACTCCGGGACCATGACCCGAGCCAAAGGCAAAAGCTTTAACCCACTGAGCCACCCAGGTGCCCTGTTATCACCAATTTTAACAGTAATCCAAATGAACACTATAACTTGAGGAGATGTGGTTTAGAGATTGGGCTTTATTAGGTAAATAGAAACTTCACAAGGCAGCATCAAGACAAATAGGCCATGAATATGTGTGGCCGTACCAGATTTGTAGCATTCAGCATGAATTTCGTTTCACTGAGAAACCACTTCCCACTGTGGGTCTTCTGTAGGAGAGCTGTATTTTGCATTTAGAATTTCAAGGTCTCTTTTGCTTCCATACAACAGATTGGCCAGAATAGCAAATGCTTTTGCAGTTAGGGAATCTGTTGTCTATTCCCTAGAGCCCAGGGCACTTCTACTCCAGGGTCCTTTGTACTCTAGATCCCTGCTAGCCCACCATCACTGGCCCTCTTCATTTGCCCAAATGATTTCCTTTTTTTCTTACCATGACAAACCTTAGATTCCTGAGTAATCCTTCAGTTCTAAAAGGATTCTGGCATCCAAAGAGACAGTGCAGCCACCAGATTCTCTCTCCTCTTTGGGCAGAATAAATGTACCAATGAGGACTATAACGACCATTGAGTACAATAGCTATTCCGTAATTAGCTTTCCATTGTCTAGTCCTCACTTCAAATGAATTGACCCCTAGACCCAGGGATGCCAGGTTGACTCCTGATTGTTAAACTCTTGTTGATTGTCTCCTTCCAAAAGGCTATTCCAACCCTAAAAATAGCCCAGTGTTTCTTTTTTGCTTTTTCCAAAAGGCCTTGGCCTAAAAAATGGAATTCATCCTTTTTTGATCATTACTGGCAGGTCAGTATCATCTTTTAAAGGCTACCATCAACAATACCATGAGTCAGGATAAACTTCTTAATGTATGAGAAATGAAATAGTTGAAGTGTGAAACAGAATTGGATAAATTGGAATCAATTCACCTAATAAAACTAAAACAAAATTGAGAACATTCCTTAATGAGATATTAAGTCAGCAGGTTTATATCATTCCTTTACAGTATGAGTTATATTCCTCATACTATTTCTTATAGCCTGAGTTTAATGTTAATTTCAATAATTTTTCAAGTTTCTGAAGTTGCTATAACATATTATTAATATGGCACCAATACTCAGGGTATATAGAGCTTCACAAAAGTCCTTAGAAAATTTACTGCTAGGTATAATTTTCCTGACATGGTTTAAAAAAATAATTCTCTTCACTACTGTAGATGACTCATGAATATTTAAAATACTTTCTAGCTAGTATTTAAAATACTGGCACTAACACAAATAATTGAGAAGTATAAACAGTCTTTATTTTACCCAAGAGCTCATACTTATTCTTGCACAGGAATGGTCATGATTTGTTTTGACTGCATTCCATACAGCGGAAAGACTGTTAATGAGCATTTCAAAATACCCAATACCAAGAAACCGGATGCAGAAGAAAAAAAGTATGATTAACATACATCTGAAATTGAATAAACAGTTTTTGTAAAGGCAATAGTTAACCATGTTAAACCAGCAAAGTAATTTCATAGATGAAATCATAAGTTCATATAGCAAAATGCTATTTCTGTGGTAAAAATAAAGGTTGATATATTATTTTATTATTTATCAGGGATAGTCTAGAAAATAAAACCATTGCATTTTTTTATCATCTGAAGTGTCTGCTAAATGCTTTTTAAATTGCCACAGAATATTTTTTTGGACAAAATTACTACACATACTTTTTGATAATTCTTAACAGAATGCCTTCTTTTTTGTTTTTCAACAATTGTGCAGAATTATGAAGTTTGTAAAATCAGCTTTCATGGTATATATTTGACTCAGTCCATTTCTGACTATCTCATGAAAGAATTCATCTTTGTTAATTAAAACAAGTCTTTCATACATTAATTGAAATGTATTTTTCTATCCTTTTTATGTAAAGTTCCCCATGCAACTCTGTGTATGACTATAATTTATGACATCAGAAATGATGAAGAAATAACTTTAACTAGGTAAGTTTATGTTACATCAGAGTGATTGATACCTAAAACAGATCAAATACAAAGACTTGGAAATAGCTCCTTGAAGGATCTTCACTAGTGAAGGTGAGACTGAAGGAATTTGTATTATTTTCAGATTGAAGAAATTTTGTATTATTGAAGAAATACTAAAAAACAGATTCAAATTTATGTTTATTGAGGGCCAGTGTGTTGAATACATTATATGCAGTGAATCTGCAATTGCTTATCCCATTTAATATTTGCAACTACACTGTGAAATTATTTTAATTATATCAAGTGGACTAGTAGTATGGTGTGATTTTGGCTTGGTTTTTGTTGGGGATATGGATTCATGGCCTCACTTTATTCATACTTTTGAATCTGTTCCTTTGTCCCTCCTCATATATTCTATAAATTACTCATTTTCACTTCAATAATTCTCTGCTTAAATATCAAAATTTGAATTATTTGCTTATAAACAAAGTTTTTACTGAAAACTACTCAGTCACCTAGTAAGGGTGATTTTACTTATGTAATCTTTTGTGCATTGTCTCTTCATTTTCATTTCAATTATCAACCTTTTTATACATCAATTGCTGACCATTTGTAAAATGGCCTCCAAACTTGTTTCCGTACTGATCAGTGTTTTTATTTTTATATCTGTTAATCACACTCATGACAGAGCAAACTAATGTTGTATCCCTTTTCCCATGCTCAGAAGACTATAATATTTCTTCACTGCTTAACAAAAACAAGGAGAAAATATAAGGTGTGTTTTAACATTTAATGCCATCTATTTCTTTGTAGATAATTTTATTCTACACAAAATATACTTTATCACTATCAACTTTAAAACTTTTCTCATGTGATTCCTTCTCTAAATGCACTTCATCACAGGATGTAAAGATTCATACCGTCTCTCAATGCCTAGAGTAAGTATAATGTATTCAATGATTCTTTCCTGTCTCATTCATACACACACACAAATTTGAGTTAATTTGTTTTATGTCATTCCTACTCAAACTTCAAGTCATGCACCAGAATCAGTCCTTGTAGGCTGTTCACCAGTCTATTGTATCAACCAACACAAAGACTGATAAGATCAAAAAGCAGAAATGAAACTTAGACACTGTATCAATCAATTGATTGATTGTATCAATCAATATTTAGAAACTTTTATCTAAAAAATGATGTTTTTTTTTAAAGATTTTATTTATTTATTTGACAGACGGAGATCACAAGTAGGCAGAGAGGCAGGCAGAGAGAGAGGAGGAAGCAGGCTCCCCGCTGAGCAGAGAGCCCGATGTGGGGCTCAATCCTAGGTGGGATTATGACCCAAGGCAAAGGCAGAGGCTTTAACCCACTGAGCCACCCAGGCACCCCTAAAAAATGATGTTTGTACATTCAAGCTTAGAATCAGTGGATTTTCATGTTGACAAGATAATATCACATGAGATGTGAGCTAAATTCCAGTGATGCACATAGGACCATCTTACAATGTGATGTTTCAATGTTTGATTTTCTACATTTACTTAAAATTATGACACAAGAGGATGTACATAATTTGCCCTTTTTTTTAGTAATTTCTTATTTTATCTTTAATTTTTCTAATCATTTTATTTTAATCAAGTTATTGTATTTAAATCTATATTTAAACTTCTTTATCAGCTAAATTAAGGAAGCAAAAAATGTAATACCTTATTTACTGATAGTAAAAAAGCTTCTCTAAACTTTTTGTCAAGAAAAGACACAGTTCTCAGGGCACCTGGGTGGCTCAGTGTGTTAAAGCCTCTGCCTTCGGCTGGGGTCATGATCTCAGGGTCCTTGGATGGAGCCCCACATCAGGCTCTCTGCTCGGCATGGAACCTGCTTCCCCTCTCTCTCTCTGCCTCTCTGCCTACTTGTGATCTCTGTCTGTCAAATAAATAAATAAAATCTAAAAAAAAAAAAGAAAAGACACAGTTCTGGGATGAGAAAGAGGTAAACCAACTAATGACAATGTAAATGATTCTAGGAAGTAAAGACCAAAGTAGTTCAAACTAGTTTTAATTGGAAATATTACTCCTCATATACCTAAGTTTTGTTTTTGTAGCCATAACTGACAGTGAAATTTTGAAACTAACTGATGTTTCAAGATGTACTGGCTAACTGTGCAACAGAATTGTAAAAATCTGAAGAGGTATTTATATACAAAGTATACAAATAGACTTAAAGCCAGAGGAAATATTTGAAAGAATAAGTGCTGGTTTAAAATCTGTCAGAAGCAGATCTTCACTATTTAACATGTAAATATTAATGCTTTGCAATTCTCCTATAAAATAACACTTTTGTTTGCTAAGACTAAATATATATATGTATATATAATTGCTGAGACATTAGTAAAAAACTATCACAAGGAAATATTCCTGGAAACATTGGGTTATGACTCAGAGGCAAAGAGAATAATTCAGGTCTTACTTTCCAATGACACTATAGCCCAGTCTATTCATGAACTGCCTAATAATATAAAAGACTAACATAGGACAAATGAAATTAACAAATTACTTTTTATTTGCTATTTGATACTGACATAGCTGTTGCTAATTTATTAGTTGTATAATTTAAGCATGATGCACTTATGAAGAAAGGAATATTTTCTTCCCCAAATGTAATGATGACAAACAAGACTATCTTTGACCTATTTAATGAAAACTTACATTACAAACAAGTGTTTGAAATGTAAGTTAAAAATGAAAGTGTTTTGATAATGCAGCTGCAATGATAGATAAATATTTTAGCATAGTTACCAATTCAAGAAACTTACAGAAAATGCAAATCAATCAATATATGTTGTCCTTCATCAAGAAAGTCATGAAAAAAAAAGAAAGTCATGATAAAATCAACCAAAACAAAACAAAAAAACAACAAAAACCAAACAACAAAAACAGATCAACCAAAACAAAACATCAACTAAATTTAATAGAATATTTAGTGAATTGCAAAACAAATACCATATTAAATTTGAAGTTATTTTCCTTGTGACCTGATAAACTAGTATCTGATCATTAAAAACTACTTTTACATGCTTAGGTACATTGGTCATCATGGAGAAAATTTCTGAAATAAACTTTCCACATAAAAAGAAACCAGTTTGGTCCCAACATTTAGAGATATGAGTTGGACAGCTGGCCTTGCTTATTAGACTGATATGTTCAATGATTTTAATGAGCTTATAACCAACATTCATGGGAAGAATGTATCTCGATTTTCAAAGACAGATAAGTCCCTCTCCCTCTGCCCCTCCACTGCTTGTTCTCTCTCTCTCTAATTACAAAAAACAAAAAACCAAAAACCAATAAGATAAAAAAGCAGAAATGAAACTTAGACGTTACTAAGGACAAGGTTTCTTCATGTTTTTAAGACATTATTATGAAATAGTCTGTGGGGCTCTGTGGTGGCTCAGTCTGTTGAGCATCTGATTCTTGATTTCAGCTCAGGCCATGATCTTCAGGGCTGTGATGTGTAGCCCCTGCATCGGGATGGACACTGGGCATGGAGCCTACTTAAGATTCTCTCTCTGCTCCTCCACCATTCCCTTCCTTTCCCTCTTAAAAAAAAAAAAAAAATCTGTAATTTGACCATAATAATCAAAGAAATATATGATGATCTCTAAGCACTTTATATTTAATGTAATATTTTGAGTTTATTTTCAAATTCAAATAAGAACATTCACATATTGGAAATTTAGGATCCAGAAACAATCTATTTCATTGAAAGAAGACTTAAATTTAATTCTAATTTTTCTTGTCAAATTGTAGAACCAACTACTAATTAGGGGCACCCAGATGGCTCAGTCAGTTAAATGTCCAACTCTTGATTTTGGCTCCAGTTATGATCTCACGGTCTATGAGATCAAGCCCCATGTCAGGCTCCATGCCCAGCAGGGAGTCTACTTGAAATTCTCTCTCTCTCTCTTTGCCATTCCTCTGCTCACACATACTCTCTCTCTCTCTCTCTCTCTCTCTCTCTAAAATAAATAAATGAATAAATCTTTCTTTTAAAGATTTTATTTATTTATTTGAGATAAAGAATGAGAGTGAGAGTGAGAACATGAGTGGGGAGACAGAGGGAGAGGGAGAAGCAGACTCCCAACTGAGCAGGGAGCCTGATGGAGGGCTCTATCCCAGGACCATGGAATCATGACCTGAGCAGAAGGCAGACTCTTAACTGACTGAGCCACTAAGGTGCCCCAATAAATAAATATATATTTTTAAAATGACTAATTAAAGATTGGGGGGTGCCTGGGTGGCTCAGTCAGTTAAACATCTGCCTTCAGCTCAGGTCAGATCCCAGGGTTCTGGGATTGAGCCGCACATCAGTCTCTCTGCTCAGTGGAAAGCCTGCTTCCCCCTCTCCCTCTGCCATTCACTCCACTTGTGCTTTCTCTCTATCAAATAAACAAATAAAAATCTTTAAAAAAAAAGGTTGAAAATACGTCATATATTTCATTTTAGATAAATGTTAAAATTGAGTAAACTAAACTTGCTCAAAATGCTTTAAAATCTTATCCTTCATCCCCAATGATATATTATTGTGATTAAAACAAGTCTTATTGACTCTTTCCTTAGCTGCGTAGAAGCTTTTCATCTTGTTATCACACAGATTTTTTGTTTGTTTTCCTTTTTCCTATGTTAGTTTTGTTCAAATTATGTTTATTAAAATGTAACCTCATGTTTGTTGAATCCAGTTTAAAAAAATATATAGTGCTTCTATTGTTTATGTCTAATGTTTAATTTCAGTTCAGTATTCTTATAACTTATTTTCATTTTAAACCTATAAATCCACAAAAGATTGGGGTAAAAATGGCCTTGTACCTGAGAGGTACTCATATTACCCCTCTTTGTGGTGTGGTGATATATATATTTGTCTTATTTCTTTGCAACATCATAGACTTTTTCACACACTCTGAACTTATAGCATTGTGCCCAGAGTTGTTCTCTGCTTTTGGAAAAGAAAAGAGTAAATAAATGTCCAAGGCATTTTCAGTAAGCAGTTGATACACAAAATTGGTTACAAGTGGTGGTCTTAAACTCTGATGACTGCAGGTAACAGGAAAGAATCATAAATTTGTGCCAAGATGAAGGTTAATTCATGGTCAGTTGGATAAATGGAGTATGCATGACATTTAAAGTTAGTCAAATTTCAGCTTTTTAAAAACCCTGCTAACAAAATACAGCTTCAAACTCAATTTACCTTGCTAGTCACCTTTTCAGGACCTCTGGTTAAAACAATGGGTTTTTAAGTAAATAGTTGGAAAAAAAAAGTAATCTAGTGAAAATACCTTCCTTCTTTTCCTAAAAAGTCTTCTTGTTTTTTTTTTAAGATTTTATTTATTTATTTATTTATTTATTTATTTATTTATTTATTTATTTGACAGAGAGAGATCACAAGTAGAGAGGCAAGCAGAGAGGGAGGAGGAAGCAGGCTCCCTGCCTAGCAGAGAGCCCGATGTGGGACTCGATCCCAGGACCCTGAGATCATGACCTGACCTGAAGGCAGAGGCTTAACCTACTGAGCCACCCAGGCAGCCCCTAAAAAGTCTTCTTTAACTGAATTATATCTGATATATATTTTTAGCTATGTATGTATATATAATTATCTATCATTTATCTCTAAATATACCTATATATCGTATATCTATGTCTATAATTAGAGCCAGTCTCTTCCAGTTCCCTGCGAGATTCTGTCCACTTGGTTTCCAGTCTGCAACTCAAACAAGACTAAACCTGTATTCATCATCTTTTCCAGAATCGGTTCTTCAATGCAAATTTCACATTTTATTAGTACCATAATCTTTTTACTCATTCAGATCTCCAAATATGTAGTCATCTCTGACTTTTACTACTCTTTTTCATATACCCTATTGGCAGGCAATACCACAACATGCCCAGGAGTGCTTTCTTATTTTATGATCTGCTTGCATAATTTCTGACTCCAATGTCCTTCAGCCATATTTGTATGTGCAGATCATAACAAGCTTTTAAAAGCCCAGCTAAAATACCACAACCTGTCAGTTTACCCTAATTTTCCCAGTATGAAGTAGTCTCTCCCTACGCTTTACTATTTTAACATTCTCTCCTAAGTATCTTTTGACACTGCTTTGGGACAATTTTACTCTGTACTGTCATTTTCTTTGTGGAAGCAGAGGTTATCATTTATCTTTTCTGTAGGTGCTATGCTATCATGAAAAGATCTCTCAGTGGTAAGTGGTAAATCAAAGTTTGTTGAATGAATTTTAGCAAAGATTTCTTAAATTGTATTTCTCCATCATTTTACTCTCATACAGAGGAGGAGAAAGCATACATTTGGACTTTCGGCTTAGACCACTGAAGTAAACAATACAAAGGATCATATTGACATTGAAAATGGTGGTGGTTACATTGTGAACAATAAATGTTTTTATTTACTACAAAAAAATTAGAATAGTCTTAAACCATGAGGGAGGTGATTCAAGGAGGTGCTGTGATGAAAAAGAAGCAATCATTGTGAGCAATAAATAAATGCTTGAAACTTACGAGCTAATCAACAAAAATGTATGAAGTATCATAAAGGAGGACTTTCCTATACTGGCTTGAATTGACACAGTCTTGAGGGAAGTTTTCTACCCTATCTCATGTAAAACATTTATGTCAGTAAGCGTTCCAGACACAGAGGGAGAAAGAGAAAATGCAAATCCTCATGTAAACATGTTTTCTTGTTGTTGTTTTGTTTTGTTTTTAAACAAAACAACTAGATAAGAAGAAAGACAACAATAATGATATTATCCACTTCATTTTAAGACACATTGTGCCTATTAGGAATGGTTTCAATTCCCCAAAAATGAGTTATAAAGCTTACTATGAACTTTATAGCATAAATGGTAAATGTACCATGTATTTTTAAAAATTTATAAATTCTTGGTAATGGAAGGATCAAAATCACATTATCATGCTATACATAATGAAATGTATAACCCAAAGAAGTGAAGTCCAAATATCTATATTAATTCTGTTTTAAATATTGATTGATTGATTGGTTGATTGGTTGATTGATTCAATGGATTTTTTTGTGGATAAACTATTTTACATGCTACACTCTCTACAGTATAAAGAAAACTCATATGATATAACCCATTCTTCAAGGATGCAGTCTTACAGAAAAGACTGATATGTGAACTATAGTTTTAAATCAGGGTTACATTTTAAAACTTTAAAATGCTCTAGAGGAATAAAGAAAGTAAAATAACAGAATGAGAGAATAAATATTGAAAAATAACATTTTACAGAAGAGGTGCTATGTGGCCTGACCCTTGAAAGATGTATTAGTATCAATGTGTTCTGGTTATGTATGGCTTGCAAGGAATAATCCAAGACTTAGTGAATTAAAATAATAATAGTTACTTTATTACATCTCACTGTTCTGGAGGTTGCCAGTTTCAGCCAGGCAATATTTTTTAAGTATCTCTAATGAGTTCATACTCAGTTGGTCGCTGGGGCTGGGGGTACACTGACCTGTTCCTTACTCTGTGAGTGTTGGTTGATGCTGCTTATTGACTGAGACCAGAGCTAAGGCTTTCAGTTAAAAAAAAAAAAACAGACAAAATAAAAAGCAAGACAAAACAAAGAAACATCTGAGGTCATTTCATGCTGTATGGCTTTCTTCATTTTATGAAGTCAGCATCTCCAGAAAACAAGGCAAATATCTATGGCATTTGTGAGAGCTAATCTCACATGTCGCTTAACCTCACTTGCATTATTGTCCATGGGTTAGCTCAATCACAAAGGACTGCTCAGCTTCAGAGGGAGGGCTTTGTTAGAAGAACATGCGGGATGGAATGTACTGTGTCAGATATGTTTGGGAAAATCTAATTGACCATACCATGTTATATGTTGAATGTATCAATAAACAAAGGCAAGAGGACATTCTTGTCACGTTAGTGCATGTCGAAGACATGGTAGTGTTTCTCCACCATTCGCTCCACCTTACCTCTATTAGCTGCCTGCTGTTCTGGTTCCAGGGGACAGGTGCAGCTTAACTGACCTGTGCCAATCCCCCAAACATATTCTCCTGGCCCAAGTGATTGCTTCAGAGTTAAGTACTTGCCCCAATTTGCCAAATCTGGAGGAAGTTCAGGACATTTTTCATGATTAAAGATCACATTTCCTTTTTCTCAAAAATGGATGAAGATTTATATAATCTAACATCTATCTGAAGCCATCTTAAATCCACAAATGGAACATGCATTAAATAAATTTGAAACTAACACAGGTAGATAGGACAAATGAAAAGAAATTATGGCCTTTCTACATTATTCACTGGAATGAGCAAACCCTGAAGACCACTCTACCTTCAAAGTATGTGAGTTAATAATTTCCATTTTATTTAAGCCAATATAAGTGGAGTTTTCTAGAAAGCTAAGAACACCACAGTGATTTAGACTTAGTGCTCTAGGCAAAATGATACAATTAATTAATCTGTAATAGACAGACAAGTATTGTTCTGATATTTGCTTCAGAAAGATCAGTTTAGAAGCAGTGGAGAACATGCATTGAAAAGAGGCAAAACTGCAGGCCAGTTGTCTGCAGTGACTCATTCCCTTGAGAATGGAGTAAGTTACATTTTAGGAGGACTGGGATAGAGAAGACATGTCAAGCAGGAGAGACAGTAAGGAGGTATATTTCTTTCTTAAAAATCCTAAGATTCTATTGAAAGTGACCAGCCGACTATGGACTATAGGAAGAAAAGCTGGATTTAGGGGGGGAAAAAATACGCGTGCACACACACACACACACACACACACACACACAAACACACACACACACTTCCTGTCAAGTACTTGTATGCAAAAAGAAAAAAAATGTAGTTTTTAACAATTTTAATGTGCATTAAAATTTTCAATAATGTAATTACTATTGAAACAAAGGGATTTTTTTTTTCGTTTCCTAAGGGTTTTAACTCATTAAAAAAATTGCTTCTAGTATTGAATCTTCAACACAGTATGCTTGCATTACCTTTTGTTTTATAGCTGTTGCTTTGGTGGTCATTCACCAAGAGTGGTGCTCAACCTTTGTGCAAAGAAGGCATTTTTTCCCCCAATCTCTGATTATATTTTCCTTTGTTTATTTAAATATTTTCACTTTAATAGCTATCCTGCTGTGGTTTCTATGAGTAGACTGACTTGAGTTCAGGAGAGGACAAAACATAGGGAAGGATATGACACAGAAAGTTATTTTCTTTTAATTCAAACAGATGTATTGATTTACTTTGGGTTTTAACACATTTTATAAAAATATTAGTGGAATTTAGGACAAATGGCTTCTGTTTTTCTTTCTCATACCTTTTATCTTCACACTTAGCCATGTTGTCATTTTTTACATGTTGCAGGAGAACGAAGGTGGACAACATAATCAATAGAATATCTCCCATGCTTCTTCTCAGACTTAGGCATGATTTAGCTAGTGTTCTCTACATAAGAATATTTATAAATATAAATATATTTTCCAAAGGCTTCCAATTGCTGAGGAGAGGCCAGAGGTCTTAGGCAATTTTTTCCTGGGGCATGCACTGGGGAAGATTATGTTGCCCTCCCAGGCGTTTAAACAATTTCCTGACTGGTAAACTGTAATCCTGGATAAAGTGTGCTTAGAGATTAGCAGCATGGGTTTGCTGTTATTGCTGTTGTTATTTTCCCTGCTGGGTAGAAACTAAATATCATCTTCCCAGGTGACAAACAGGTCCCAGGCCTGCAATGTGCACTAAGTCTCCTAGATGTAGCTTCCAAATTTTATGGAAAAATTTGGCACAAGTTAAAATATTGTGAAAAATTGAATAACCTTTTCTACCTGAATAAAATGGATTAAGAGGCTCTGCTGTGATTATACTGTAGCTGCATGCATCTCTTCTTACTCAAGCAGTTTCTAAAACATTTTCCTGAAATGCCATCTGAGAATTAAACTAGTCCTGGAATACAGACATTGTCATCTTTTTCTCCTAATATGAGGACACCAGAAAAACAACAACAACAACAACAAATAAAAGAAAGGAAAAAAAAAAAAGGAATTTATAACCACCAACAAGGATTAGATATGGTACTTTTGGGATTGATGCAAAACTTACAATACAGAGATATAATAGATCCAAAGTGGTATGTCTGTAAAGAACAACTTCAACTTCACTTCTTTTTCTCCTTGAAACATCAAGAGGTAATAATGACTAAGAATAAGAAACTGAAATCTTGTCCCTCAACATTTCTAGATGTTACTGTTTTTTCATTTTTTAAAAATGTTATTGTTTTGATTAAACTTGATGTTAGTTATCTCAAAGAGCAATCATACACTGCTTTGTTTGTTTTCTAGATGTATTTTAACAAACCACCGTTTGCAGTCTGTGTTCACTATTCTCTCCAATCATGGCAAATTTGTAAAACCAGTTGTCTTCCTTTTCAATTATTCCCTTAAAGAGGATTTTATTTTCCTGTGGATACTAGCTGGCATTCTACTGAATGGGCATGAAGATGATTTGGTCCCTCATATGGCTTTTTAAGCAAGCCAAGCCTCACTGCTACCATTTGTTATTAAGTCTACTCAGCAGACCAAAGGGTTTGCTTCCCCAGACCCCGTTCTAAGAAAACATAACCCTCAGGTGTCTTTGCACAGCCTTGGAAGAAAACTGCATAGAATTAGACATCCTAGAGTTGATAATTGTACATCCTACAATTCCCCCCATGGTTTGAGGAAGCACCTTTGTTAAACTAATTAAGGTGGTACTGGTGGTGGGAGAGGACAAGAAACCAACCAAGAAGAGAACCCTGAAATCTAATCTGGTTCTTTGTCCCCAGGGAGAAATCCCATTGAAGTTTGGAGGACTGAAGATCAAAGTCCCCATCTTAGTTGAAGCATGTTTTGAAAATGCTTTCTTTAGAAATCCTGTAGTAAATAAGAGAATTTCTTCACAGTAAGGAATAACTGAAAGTAAAAGTAGTTAAGTAATTTATTGAAGACACTAGAAGGCAATATTGTAGGTTTTCTCTGGTGAATCTGTCTGAATTAATGAATTAATTTAGGATTCCATCAAGGCCTTTGATGGAGAAAGTTTAGTTAACTACATTTTCAGTTCAATCACAATAGGCAAAGCTTTTTGTATTTTCTGTATTTCTGTATTTCTTTACGTCACATTTCCTACTAACTTTTCACTGCCCTAATAGGCATCCTTCCTTTTGGGTTGTTTTGCTCATATTTATTTCAAATCACAATCAATGATATTGATCTATCTATCTCATTCAGTATATATTTTTTCTTTTTCATTCAGCATTGTTTTTGTTTTGTTTTGTTTGTTTATTGAAGAATAATTGACATACAATACCGCATTAGTTTCAGGTGCACAACATAGTGATTCAACATTATATAAATGACAAAATGGTCACCACAATAAATATGGTTACATTTGTGTATTCCTGCTATCTTTTAAATTATATCCATGGTGTTGACTGTACCTTGAGTTTCACGATTCAAACAACTACATGGTACGACTTGATGGAAATCCACGTTACTACCTGTGCTTCACCACCATAAGCAAACATTACAAATATCTTTGTGTATTTATAGTTTATGAATTTATGTATTTCTCCAGAACATTATTCAAAAGTAAGGTTACTATAGTATACACACCCATACACACACAAATATTTCCAGTTGCTCTCTTTAGTGACTATACCTGCCTGTATCCTTTCTCTGTTAAATATATATGTCAAATTAAGAATAAAGGTGTTCAGTAAAATGAAATTGATAAGGGTTTAAATAAAATATTAAATTATATATTAGGTTAAATATCTTCATTTATAAACTACTTTCTGGCTTAAGGATGTCATCACGTGGCAGCATACTAATGTTGAAGTCCAAGTGACACATAATCAATATACATTCGATATATATGTTTGATAGAATACACACACATATTCATATCAAATGCAAGAAAAATCAGAAAAAATATAAATCTATATGAAATTTGATGGCAAGAACTATAATGTGTTTCCATCAAATTTCAAGGATATGTGTGTCTGTTTGTGTGTATGTGCATATTTATTTTGTTTTAAATTTATATATGCATATAGTTTTTAAGGTGGTTGCTTCCATTAAATTTCATTGATAAAATATGACATATTTCTTCTGACCTAACAACCATTTGAAATAAGTATTTAGCTTTTTTTTTAAGTATTTAGCTTTTATGCTGAAAGTAAAACTAATATTTCTGTGAATTAATTGGAATATTATTAATAATATTTGCCAGGGTGATAAGATGCCATATGCCACCACCATTTGGATACAGCTCAATAGAAACACAAGTGGGAAATAATATGGTGTACTACGGTTAGGAATTGCGAGTATGTATTATATTCAGTGGGAAAGTGATAGAAAATTAATAGCACTTTGAAAAATGAGGATATTTGATTAACAAAAATATCTTCTTTCTATCAATCATTCTTTGAATTATTCAGGTAAAAGTAAGCAAAATTTATTTCTATGGCAATTCTATTTTAAACTGGCAAGGGTAATATGAAAAACAGAAAATAACTCAACTCCCACATTTATTAATTTTTCTTTGGTAGTTTAACTTGCTGGGTTTGCAAAATGTTGAGGCTGAGTGTTATATATCAACTTAAGAATGCTCCCTGGGTTCCTTTCTAGTGCATTTATAGTGCCAAAGATAGACTGATCAAATGCATAAACCAATAAAGTTATTTTAAAATAAAATCATTAATCCAGAGTTGGGATGTGATAAACTTCCAGACAGAAAGAGGAAGAATTACTCCATTATATGTTTTTAAAAGATGATTTATGGAATAATTCAAATGATAGAGAAGTAGGAATAAATATTTAAATAAAAAAGAAGTACTTCCTAATCTTAATTTTCTAAGGGCTTTTTAAATGTCAAAAAATAATCTTTTTTCAGTATAAAAATATCATATGATATAAAATATGGAAGCAGTCAAACATACAAACAGTTGCTCATGAAACCACTACACTCACAGAATTACTGCGTCAAGGTGAATGATTATTCCTCTCAAGTTTTCCCTTCTCATAGAGTTATCACAGGATATAAAATTCTGTGTAATTTTTGCTTCATGAGAACTTATATATATTTTTCCCATGTTGCCATGTAGTCTATTACTTTCAGTTTTAATGTATGCAATCCCAAGCTAACATAGGTATACTAAAATCCACTGAGTTAGCTCTTTATTGTTGGAAATTTGGATTTTTTTCGTACATATGCAATTACAGATAATATAGTTTGAAACATCTTTTTTTTTTTTTTGAAGTTGAATATTTTTTTTTTATTTTTTTCAGCATAACAGTATTCATTATTTTTGCACCACACCCAGTGCTCCATGCAATCCGTGCCCTCTACAATACCCACCACCTGGTGCCCCCAACCTCCCACCCCCCACCCCTTCAAAATTCTCAGATCGTTTTTCAGAGTCCATAGTCTCTCATGGTTCACCTCCC
This sequence comes from Lutra lutra, assembly GCF_902655055.1. Lineage (NCBI taxonomy): Eukaryota > Metazoa > Chordata > Mammalia > Carnivora > Mustelidae > Lutra > Lutra lutra. The sequence continues at coordinate 158,492,917 of NC_062280.1, forward strand.
CTTCCAATTTCCCTCAACTCCCTTCTCCTCTCCATGTGTTATTTTCCCTATCACTTAATAGAAATTATTATTAAATTTGAATTATTGGACAAAATAGTTCTCTTAGTCCATTTCAGACTGCTCTAGCAACAGAAACTTATTTCTTACCCTTGTGGAGTCTGGGAAGTCCAAGATCAAGGCACTGACAGATTCAAGGTCTGGAGAAGGCTCAATGCCTGGTTTATAGACAGCTGTCTTCTCCTCTTCTAGAGGTAATCTTACATAGCAGAAAAGATAAGGGAACTCTGAGCAAACTCTTTTGTAAGGCACTAATCACAATGATGAGGGCTCTATCCTTTACCTAATCACCTCCTAATACCATCACTTTGGGAATTAGGTTTTAATACATGAATTTTGAGAGGATACATTTAGTCTAAATAGTACATATGATTTAAGCTTTAAGGCTGTATTACCAATATATTTTCCAAAATCTTATTCATGTTTATAATGTCAATAGAAATATGTAAGGTATGTTTCGTTACTACAAAATTGGATATTAGATTTAAAAGTGACAAAACTTCACTTGAACATTCTTACTTTACCAACTGAATATTTCTTATCAATTATATTAAATTTATTTTAACAGTTATTTAATAATGTCTTTTATTACTCTGCTCTTGTTTTTTTTATTATTTTCTAATTGGAAAGTAAATTACTCTCACCTATCGCAATTAATTGCTAATTATTTTAAAATAATTCATATATCAGTCTTTTATATTTCATTGCTCAGCTATGATCTTTTTATCCTGAAAACACATTCATGCCCATGTTTTTAATATTTAAAATATAATTGTGATTTTTTCATAAGAAACATTTTTACAATAATATTCACCCTATGTAAATAAAGAGTATATTATTATCTATAACTTTTCACCAATAATGTCTTTGTTGCCAATGTGACATCTAGATCAGGCGAACAGGAGCATATACGATTTGGAGTAAAAACTTTTACATTTTCTTTCAGCTGGAAAAAAAGGTTTAAAAATTATGTGGTTTCTGATAATATAAAATTTCATGAATATGATTGAAAAGTCCGGGTGAAAATGCCCTTTTCACCAGTAACTGTATATGCAACTATGTCTTATTTTTTCCCCTTGCTCACATCAAATTGTTTTTAAGAGGACCAACCAGCACAATGAAGGGAGAAAGGTGAGTACAGTGAGCTGCAAACAGCTTTGAAGGTGCAGAAAATGCTTGAATAATCTGATCAAAATTTGTTGATCATGCAGACTCATAAAATATTTTTTATTCAAAATTTTGGGATTTTTTTGAAGCATAGTTGACATATGCATAGTTTCAGATGTACAATATGATGTTTCAACAATTCTCTACATTACACTGCTCACCATAATAAATGTGGTTCCCATCTGTCACCATCCTTGGTATTATAATATTATTGACTATATTCTCTATGTTGAATTTTTTATCCCTGTGACTGTATGTTGGTACTTCTTAATCCCCTTCACTCATTTCATTCACTCTCCCAGCTCCTCCCTGCCCACCTCCTTTTTGGTAACCACCAGTTTTATTTCAATATTTGTGAGTCTATTTCTGTTTTTGTTAGTTAATTTCTTTTGCTTTTCAGGTTCCTCATGTAAGTGAGATCATGTGGTAATTGTCTTTCACTGAAAAATGAGAGGTCGATCCAGGCCGTGGCAATGGCAAGATATTCTTTTTCGTGGCTGAATAATATTCCATTGCATATACACACCACATCTTCTTTATCCATGCATCTATCCATAGACACTCAGGTTGTTTCCTTATCTTGGCTATTATAAATAGTGCTGCAATAAACATAGAGGTACATATACCTTTCTGAATGAATACTTTTGATTCCTTTGTATAAATATCCAGTAGTGGAATTATATCTTACAGTATTTCTATTTTTAACTTTTTGAGGAAACTCCATATGTTTTCCACAGTAGCTGCACCAATTTGCATTCCCACCAACAGTGCATGAGTCTTCCTTTTTCTCTACATCCTCACCAACACTTGTTGTTTCTTGTCATTTTTGGTTTTAGCCATTCTGACAGATGTAAAGCAGTATCTCATTGTGGTTTGATTTGCATTTCTCTGATAAATAAGTGAGTTGAGAATCTTTTCATGTTCTGATGGCCATCTGTATGTCTTATTTGGAAAAATACCTATCCAGGTCCTATGCCCATTTTTAAATTGGATTATCCGGGGGAATTTTGGTTAATTCAGTTGTCATCTATCCAACAAGTATGTATTGCATACCAACTATATGTCAGGTACATCAAAGACAAAAGCAAATTATAACCATCATGGAGTTTACCTCTTAATACAATAGATATAAAATAAACTAATGATATCAGATAGTAACAGATAGTAGAAAGTGAAGATGGTATGTGTATGGGAAGGAGATTCAGAGAACAATTTTATATAGTATGTTTATTGAAGGCTTATTAAAGAGATGACATTTTAGCTATATTTTAAAGTCCTATAATTTAAGATATTATGTAAATAATTATGGCTTTTCAAAAAATAACCTAAACTCAAGCACATTCAATGAGGAGAAAGAAAGGACAGGCAAGTATTGCTGAGTACAACACGGGAGGAAATTTAAAATAAAAAACACTAAGTGAAAGAGGAGAAGGTATGTAATACATGTGTCTAGAAGTTACACTAAGCATTTATTTGATTGCTGTCTCATTCAGTTGTGCAGATGATGACGTTTCTATCCTGCATGTTGCTAAAAGCTGAGGCATCTGGGTGGCTCAGTGGGTTAAGTGTCTGCCTTCGGCTTGGGTCATGATCCCAGAGTCCTGGCTCACTGTTCAGCAGGGAGGCTGCTTCTCCTACTCCCTCTGCCAGTCGTTCCCCCTGCTTGTTCTCTCTCTCTCTCTCTCTCTCTCTCTCTCTCTCTCTCTCTCTCTGTCAAATAAATAAATAAAATCTTAAAAAAATAATGCTGGAGGGTACCATCCATAATGCAGGGGCTGGGGTCTTGGTTTTAGATAACCTATGCCAGAGCCTTTTCAGAGTATATGTGGGAGTACAAGGTATAGGTAATGAATTTTACTTTGGGTTGTTTCTGAATAGTAGAAGAGAAAGAAGGTATGCAAACTGGGGTCATTTACTTCCCTTTCATACAGAAGACTATACTGGAAAGTATGAAGTCCCTCCACTTACCACTCCAGACTTATAATGATATCTGCATGTATCCATTCTGGTACTTTTGAATGTCATTGTTTCAATAGTATGGAAAGAATCATCTCCATGGGGTGTTTCCAAGCACTTATGGCCTGTTTCCTTCCAGATGCTGTTTGACTCCATTATCACTTTCTGCTACATTGTAAGCCGCTGCCTTTCTTTCACATGTTTGAAACAAATTTTTAAAATTGAAAAAAAAAAAAACTTATAAGTATGTTCTAGTCTTGTTCACTTTATTTTTATTTCTTTTTTATTTTAACTTTTTTAAACCTTTTTTAAAAATTTATTTATTTATTTGACAGAGAGAGAGAGAGAGAGAGCACACAAACAGCAGGAGCAGACAGAGGGAAAGAGAGAAGGAGAAGAAAACTCCTTGACAAGCAAGGAGCTACATGCGGGCTTCATCCCAGAATCCTGGAAACATGACCTGATCCAAAGACAGGTGTTTAACAGACTGAGCCACCCAGGCACCCCAAGTCTTGTTCATTTTATATAACCCCTCAAATCCTGTCTGAATAATTCGCTTCACTGTGCCTATTTTTTTTTTTTGCCTCTTTAAACATTTTCCTGAAAAGAATAGGATAAACTCCCATTTTTGGTTTCCTGGCTGCTAATATTTTTCTAATATTTCTAATGTTTCTACTTTGCTTTCCAGACTGTCCTTCTACCAGTATTAAATTTTAGTAACACAGCATTAGGTGCCTGTTTCCTTGACCTTAAACTACTTGAGGAATAAATTTTACTCAATTTACCAAGCCCACGAGTGAGCCTAAAATAGGTATATAACAGGAGTTCCATAAATATTTGATGAATGATAGATTGTTCGAATGAATGAATGAAAAAATGCTAATTCGCTAGATGGCAGCTATACAATCTAATCACGATACAATTCAACCCAACAAATGAGAACCTACCATCTATGGGGCACTCCAATATGACTTGGTAGTGCAAAGGCAAATCAAAAGCCTTAGAGTGGCTTTTGTCATTAGTTTAGCAGAAGAATTTAAAATGGTGATATAAATCACAAATGCAACATAAGTTGCTATAAAGATGAATACAGAGAATTACTTAACACTGTAAAGATTAATATATTTAAAAGAAATGAACAAAAATACCATGCAGATTAAGTGATATTTGAAAAAATAGTCTTAGTGATGTAGGTGTTCTCCAGGTAAACTAACACAAAAACCATTCAGGTAGAGAAAAGGGCATGTAAAAAGAATGTTGAATAAACCATGTTACATAGTGAGTAGAGGCAAGTGAAGTATGGAGGTGGTGGCACAAAGTAAAGAGGCTTTAGTTTGAGATGATTCTAGAAATAAATTCTTAATATGAATTATTTATTATATAATGGGTTTTATTAGAAGTGACTTGGTCACAGCTATATGTATGTATATATTTATGTGTATATATATTTTAAGGAGATTATTCTGAAAGCAAATGGAGAAAGGATTGGGAATTAGAGAAAGTGAGGAATTATTAAAATTCACCATTTTTCAGGCATTCTGGTAAAATTTTCCAATTTATTCTACTTTTCATCACTCTTCCAACTTATTACTCTATTCTACTTTTCATCACTATAGCACTTAAAATTAACACAGTCTTACAGAGTAGTCTGTAATGGAATAATCTAGAGGATATAGAAAATAATTACCAAATATGCACTGGATCTTGGATTTGAACTCTGTTATTACTGCATCTAAACTATGTGTTTTAAATAATCCACTATATTACCTCTCACAAGAAAAATCATAGCCATTTAAAGAGTATCTGTCATGAAATTTATTCTATGCTAGATTTTAAAATATATTCTCACATTCAGTCTTCATGAAATTATTAAATTAAAGCTATTTTTATTCCTATTTTGTGGATGAGCAAACTGAGATTTGAGGGTTGGCTAACACGTGTAGGTCTCTATAAATGGTCAGTTATAAGGAACAAAAGTTGTCTGGCTTCTAATTCCAATATTTATTCTACTCTAAGACATCATATTAAATCACAAGAACTGCCATAACTAAATTGGAAGTAGAGGTCTAGAAAAAGTAGAGGTCTAGTCTAAAGTTACAGAACTGTTCATTTATTGTGGCAAAATTAGACTGCTCTTTGAGTGAATATTAGAAAACAGGTGGGAAATAAGAGCAAGAGTGGAGCCAGTGATATGTCAGAGGTGTTTATGAAAAATGAATTCAAAGCAAAGTGACTATATTATATATCATCATATTTGATTTGTGTTGTTGAAATTGTCATTTTAAAACATTGTATAAAACATCATACCAATTTGTTACAACTTTTTTCAAAGAGGAAAAAAAAAAACGCCTTCTGGCAGTTGGAGAGCATTTCTCACTGAGTTACTGTTTTGCAGCAAGATAGATACAAATATACTCTCATGATCAATCCATTTAACTATTGAAACAGAAATCATTCTGCACAACTGATTACATTTTCTGAAAATAAAAAAAACATGTAAAATGGATTAAAACTATTTTTAAAACTCATCTGACTTCTGGCTGAGTGGCATTTCTCATAACATTAGTCAAAATTTAGATGTTTATATGCCTGTTTAGCAAGAATAAGAGTTTGGCTTATTATGGATATAATTCTTATTTGCACTATTACCTAATTGATAAATAAAATTTTCCTTTATGAATTGTATCAGAGACAACATCATTGTTTAAACTGTTAAATGCATATAATTTTATATATTTTAAAACCTGATTAAATAAATTTTAATTAATTAAATTAAAATTTTATGTATTTTAAAACTTGATTAACCACAATTGGTGGAGGTTAACTTAATAATTATAGAGTATCATTTGTAAATGTCAAATATGAAATACAAAAATTATCAAATTTTAATGAGTAAAATCAAATTTTCACATGAACAATACAGTGAATTTGTAAAATTATTTGGTGCTCGCTTTGGCAGCACATATACTAAAATTGTAAAATTATTTAGTTGAAACATGTTTATTTATTTATTTATTAAAGATTTTATTTATTTATTTGACAGAGAGAGAGATCACAAGTAGGCAGAGAGGCAGGCAGAGAGAGACTCCCCGGAGCAGAGAGCCTGATGTGGGACTCGATCCCAGGACTTGGAGATCACAACCCCAGCTGAAGGCAGAGGCCCAACCTACCGAACCACCCCGGTGCCCTTGATTGAAACATTTATAAGAAATTTATCTATCTATCTATCTATCTATCTACCATTCTATATAAAATGCCTCAGGAACAAAGTAAATCAGAAGGCAGTAGATGGGAGTGGGACCATAGAGTGATAACTTTGGATTAAATTGAATGTCAGAGGTCGCTCTACTCTATTGTGTCTTCTTTTATGAATATAGACACAAAATTCCTCAACAAAACACTAGCAAACAGAATCCAGAAAAATACAAAAAGATTTATACACCAGGACGGATAGGGGTTTATATTAGGAATATGAAGTTAGATTAACATCTGAAAATCAATGAATGTAATACAGCATAATAATAGAATAAAGGACAAAAACCACATGATTATCTTAACAGACAGAGAATATAATCATTTAACAAAACCCAAACCCTGTGATGATAAAATGACTCAATGTAACTTGGAATATGAAAGTTTCTCAATCCGATAAAGAGCCTCTGAAAAATGCACAGGTAACAAAACCCCTTGATGAAAGACTGAATTCTCCCTCACTAAGTTCATAATGAAGACAAGGATGTCCAATACCATAATCTTTTCAAAATTATACTAGGGGTAATCTGGAGTTTTCAAGATTGTACATTACTTTACAAGCTAACCATGAATGTTACCACTTTGATACACTTTCTATTGTCCTGTATCCCTCATCAAGATTATGCAGGTGTATCTTCTGTGATATATTTAGCAGATGTGGTGTTTATTGCATGTGCTTCACTTATTTTACAAAATAATGGTATTAAAATTTTGTTTTCTCCCACATGTCATTATAAGTTCTTTGACAGAAAAGACTGCAGATCGATCACATTTGTTTCTGGTAACTAGCACAGTGCCTGTTACCAAAAAACTAGTAGGAGGAACATAATTGTGAAGTATCCAAACTCAGTTGGAATAAACCCTCAACAGGAATTACAGAAAAAGTACAGCTGAAAATGAATCAGACTGTGGTTAAATACATTCTAAGGCATTTTCTAAATCCAAGAATCAAAGTGATAATTGTGAACTTAGCATACATTATTTTTCAAATAATTATCACATTGTAATTATATTCATATGGATTGTGGAGTTATAATGATTAATACTAAAAACACAAATAGTGCTATGAGCATATGATTCTGTAATAAAAATTATTTTTATATTTATTTATTTAATTTTATTTTTAAAATATTATTTATTTATTTATTTATTTGACAGACAGAGATCACAAGTGGGCAGGAGGGCAGGCAGAGAGAGAGGAGGGAAGCAGGCTCCCTGCTGAGCAGAGAGCCTGATGCTGGGCTCCATCCCAGGACCCTGGGATCATGACCCCAGCCGAAGGCAGAGGCTTTAATCCACTGAGCCACCCAGGTGCCCCTGGAATTTATTTTTAATAAAATTACATATGGAAGAATGACATGTATATAGAAAAAAACCACATGAAATGTGCATCTTGATGAGTGCAAATGAGTGAACATTACAAAATAATCATTACCCAGACCAAGAAAGAGAAAACTAATATAACTACAGCTGTTTTTCTCTGCTTGCTTTCACGATTTTCTCTTTGCCTTTGGTCTTCTGCAGTTTTAATATGATATGTCTACATATTGATTTGTTTGTATTTAACCTTCTTGGTATTTTATGGTTTGGGGATCTATGGTTTTGTGTTTCTCATTAACTTCAGAAAATTCTCAACCCTTATAACTTCAAATATTTCTTCTTCTTTTATTCTCTCTTCTTCTCGTAGTTCCATATGTTATAACTTTTATAGATCTCCAGAGTTCTCATATATTCTGTTTCATTTTTTCCCAGGGATTTTTTCTTTTTTTTTTTTTTTTTTCTTTTCAGTTTGGGAAGTTTTTATCGACTTACTTTAACCTCACTGATCTTCCCTTGTGATGGCCAGTCCACTAATTAGTCCAATAAAAGCATTATTTATTTTCAATATTCCTAGGGTTTCTATTGATTCTTTGTAGAGTTTTTATTTCTCTGCTTACCATGCCCATTTATTCTTGCTCACGGTCATCTTTTTCTATTACAGCCCTTAGCACATTATTAATCATATTATTTTAAATTCCCTGTCTAATCATTCCAAAGTCTGTGCCATATCTGAATCTGGTTCTGATGTTTGATTTATCCTTTCAGACTGCATTTTATGCCTTTTAGCTTCCTTGCAGTATTTTGTAGAAAGCCGAACATAACGTACTGGGTAAAAGGAACTAGGCCTATAATGTGAGGTTTTATGTTTATTTGCCAGGAGTTAGACTGTTTACGGTCTGCACCACTATAGGTGTCAGCGGTGGAAATATCTTCTGTAGTCTTTGTTTTTTGTTTCCCCTGTTGTCTTTGAGTTTCCCTGCAGACTTCTTAAAAAGCATCGGAGCTTTGCAGTGCTTTCAGCACTCATCTCCTGTTATTTTGTAGCAGCCTGATTGATGTAGACATATGGTGTGGGTTTTTTTCTGTTGAGGTAGAGGAAAATCATTTGCTAAACTGCTAGCTCTAAATGTCAGAAGTTGCCTTGATTTCTCCAGTAAAGAATCTGCAACTGGTGCAGCAGGTGCCCTTGTAGTTTCCTATTAATTAAATTACTGTAAACTGTGGTCATTCTTTAAGAACCATTTCTCTTCTGAAGTGGCAGAATGGTCGTGGGTAGACAGGGCCCTGAGATTAGAAGGAACAGTATAGTTTGCTGGTCAGAATATATTGCCCCTTCTGCCACCACTTGAGGCAGGATGCTGTGAACAGATACATCTTTCCAAGACAGGGACACTTAATGTTCATTCCATGCTATGCCCAAGATTATTGTATTTTCCTCAGAATAAACATATTTGAATGTTCAAAACTATTCAGCTTACTTCCTACTGTTTTTCTATTTTTTTTCTATTCATAAATCTAACTGCTTTATAATATACTTGCTATTTATCCATCCTTCTAAAGAATTTTTAAGGTTTTTTTATTTATTCATTTAACAGAAAGGGAGAGTTCAAGCAGGGAGAGCAGCAGGCACAGTGGGAGGGAGAAGCAAGCTCTCTGCTGAGCCAGGAGCCAGATATGGGACTCGATCCCAGGACCCTGGGATCACAACCTGTGCCAAAGGCAGCTGCTTAACGAACTGAGCCACCCAGGCGTCCCACCCATCCTTCTAATAAGACATGAGCTTCCCTTAAAATGTAATTCAAAGTTTGAGATCTTAGGGCATGACATTTGGTGTGACACTTGAATTCAGGGATAGGTTTGGAAGTTATTCTTTATGTGATTAGAAGTAAATATTTATTGCACTAGGGAATAAATTTAATTTAAAAAATTAGGTTTTGTTACGTCTTACTTGTATTACTTGAACACATATCCTTTCTTCTCTACTTGTCTATTCTTCCTGTAATCAATTAATAGAATTAATTCTATAAAGTTAATTATATATGTAAAAGAATTATATAAAAAACTTCAGAGAACACACTCACATTACTTTCTATCTACCTTTCTACCTACTCTGCTCATGAATTTATTCTTCTTTCATCTCTTTTCTCCCCTATCTGCTGCCACCAAACTTAGTTTCTTCAGTAACTTTCTTCTCTTTCATTACTTCTCTTTCACACTTTCATAAAAGTGTTCATGTCAGTTCTTTGTGTCCTGTCATCTTGAACCATTTCCTTACACAATCTGCATTTCTACTCTAACCATTGTTTCCCTTGGAATGAGCAAGGTTGTTATCCAGGTTGTATACACCAGGGGACACGAGTTTGCTGCAGTGTGGTAAACGTACATTTTGCTCACTGAAGTCCTTGGTAGACCAGTTCTTAAAGAAATTCAACCTCGCCCTGGATTATGTGCTTAAAAGATAAAATTTATAATGGAGCAATGGTGTTTTCTAGATTATGTTGTTCTGATATTTTTATTGCAGTTTATTCTTTACTGATTTTTTTTTTCTTTTTTAGTTTGGCTAGTGTGCACAAACAAAATCATCCCCCTCTCTTCATAACTAACTCTTAGTTAAGTGGATTTGAAAACAAATATTTTCCTGGAAACTCTAAAAGACTGTCAACTATAAATATTGTGTCTACTTAGTAAAACCTCAAGGCTATTTCTTAACTCAGCACTTTAAACTTCACTTGAGCAATTTCCCTCAGTTCCATAAAGTGAAAAACTGAACGTTCCACGATTTTGTCCATAGTAGAAAATCCTTGAGTTGTGAGCAGACAATTTCTTTACAGCTCCAGAAATTTAATGACACTTTGAATCAATAAAGATACATGAGAAGGGAAGTTCTAAAAATAGCAAGCCAATAACTCTAAACCAAGATTCTTAAATCACTCCTCAAGGATGGGATTGCTTCAAAACTTGGTACCTTTGTCGAGGGCTTTTTAATAAGAGGGCAAGAGCTTGAATCAACCTCAGAGGTTCATCATTCTGTTGAAAAATAGGGAAATCATCAGTCCCACTGACATACCTTGATCTTGAACTGAAATAATGATTTTTTTTTAATTAAAAGATTTGAATTACTTTTCATAGAAACAGACGTCAGCATATATAGGAGCAAAACAGGGACGGCAAGTTTCATCTGAATGGTTTACCTTCACTACCTGCATAATGCACAGGAAGGAGGTCTAATCCTTATTGACTATTTTGTCACCTAAGGGCTGTGTCTCCTGTTTTTCTACACTAACATTTAAAAGTGTATTATCGTAAACAACAAGACAACAACATTCTATGTGTTTTCTCCTCCTTTGTCTCTATGTTACCCTTTACACAGAATAAAACTAGCTACAGAAGACCTTTGACTTCAAACCAAAACAAACAAACAAAAAAAGGATTACCTCCTTAATTAAAACAAAGCATAGCATTTCTATACTTCAAACACACTGGATGATTTCCAGTGTCTCTTTCATTGCATTTGCCACATTATGTATACTGGATTCTTTAGTACTGTAAGAGAGAAACCCATTAATTTCCCCCTGAATAAATTCACCGAACTATTACACAGTTTTGAATGACACCCCCACGCCCCAAGCAGTACAGTAAAATAATACAACTTTTGAAATTGGATTCTAGTCATAGCTTCATTACTAACCAGGTGTGGTCTGTGGTGTTCCACTTAAACTCTCTGTGACTTGTTTACTGATCTGTAAAATAGAGAAAATAATACCAAACTCACCAGGTTACCATGAGGGGATTAAGTAGAGTAACACATGTCAAGTTCTGCTGTAGAACATGGTGATCAAAAAGATTAATTCCCATCGAACTCAGTGTGAGACAGACAAGCCCATGCATGTGCACACACACACACACACACACACACACACACACTTTTTCTCTGTTTCTCTCTCACACACACATAATCATAGAACAAGTAAATTCAGGACCTCACCCTTAAACTTTCTTATTCATTTTAGTGCAGTATGCTTAAGAAACAGAAGCATACTTTGTCAAAAAGAATAAATGTAACTAGCTATAGTGCTCAAAATCAGTTGAGGAGATGTTGGAGTACAATGAGTGTCTTACAGGCTACTAACTAATTATTCCCTGTGGATACTTGATATTGTAACCGAAAATTCTTGGAATAGCTTCTGGGCTCATATATCTCTTCCTTCTGTGAATACCCAGTGTAGGCTGGGGTGGGTTCCCAAAGTCATAACCATAATATCTGACTTCAGGCCAAATATATTATCTGTTATAGAAATTGAAGTATGGAATCAATTTTTTTTTTAAGTAAGCTCCATGCTGGGTGTGGAGCCCAATGGGAGATTCAAACTCACAACTCTGAGATCAAGGCCTGAGCTGACACCAAGAGTCAGATATTTACCAACTGAGGCACCCAGGAGCCCTGAAATATGGAACTAATTTTAAGATCATGAGTCCTTGATATGTATACTTATATTTATATTTATATATTAGTATTCTAATGCAGATTTTTTCAAATTGCAGGGGGAAGATCCACTCATGGATGATTAAATCAGTTTACTGGTTAAAACCAAAATTATAAAATGAATAAAATGGAATAGAAAATAACGCTCATACATTTAAATAAGGGTGGTTTTCCTGATGATTTGACCTGTTACAAAAACTTATTTATTTATTTATTTTTTAAAGATTTTATTTATTTATTTGAGAGAGAGAGACAGTGAGAGAGAGCATGAGTGAGGAGAAGGTCAGAGGGAGAAGCAGACTCCCCATGGAGCTGGGAGCCCGATGCGGGACTCGATCCCGGGACTCCGGGATCATGACCTGAGCTGAAGGCAGTCGTCCAACCAACTGAGCCACCCAGGCGTCCCTATTTATTTATTTTTTAAGATTTTATTTATTTATTTGGCAGAGAGAGAGAGATCACAAGTAGGCAGAGGCAGGCAGAGAGAGAGGGAGAAGCAGGCTCCCCGATGAGCAGAAAGCCCGATGAGGGATTCGATCCCAGGACCCTGGGATCATGACCTGAGCCGAAGGCAGAGGCTTTAACCCACTGAGCCACCCAGGCGCCCCTGTTATAAATATTTAGATAGCTAAATGATAAATACATAGATACGCACACACGTATATATGTTTACGTATGTGTGTATACTGGGCTGCAGTGTAAAATATATTCCTTCTGTGTCTGAGTCAAAAATTTTAAAATGAATTCTCTTATAAAAGAGACTCTTAAGAAAGGTTTCCTGAGACCTCAGGAAAAGTTCCTCATTGCACCCATTCTAAGGCTTACTTGTTAAACTTCATGGTGAAGTAGAAATTGTAGTTGCCTTCCCTCGACTTTCATTGTTTTCACTTGGTCTACAAATCTCCGCTCATGCATCCCATGTGCTTTGGAAGAAACTAACCCGAATCTGTGCAATCTCATTCTACAGTTACAGTAATTGCTCTAGGGACTGGGGATCTGACCTAGTTCATAGCCTAGAGGTGTCTGGATGAGATTTTTTTTTTTCTTACTTTTCTTGGAGAGCATCCATGCATGACCTTTTCCTCTCTCTTTTGGAGATGGACAAGGAAATACATAGCCACTGGGTTTTGTCAGTCATCTCTTGAGACTATAAAAAGATGCCAGCCTTTAGCTGATGTTAATACGGAAGGACGACAACAGCTTCAATGTCTCGCAAATGACTGTTTTTTTATCCATAGAATGGTACATGCTTCAAACCTTCTTGTCAAATATATGAAATATGAAAATATAGTAAATTCTATTAGCTCTAATTTCCAAGAAAAGGCAGTACTTTGTGATTATAGGCATTATAAGATATTTTAGCCCTGAGGCTTTTCAGCTAAAAGGCATCTATTTCTTAGACCCCTTGCCCTCATATAAGAGGCATTCAAATGCCTCATCACAGGCCTTAAAACCAATCACCAATTCCTAAGATCATGAAGAAATATTAGCTTCCGCAACACTTCTGACTTGGTTTCCATTTTTATTTCATACCACAGTATGAACCACCTAGGTTTACCTACCTTGGTTTTTGCCCTAAGAATGCATTAATTACTTAAAAGCGATGCACTACACTAAAAAATATTCGTACTCCTAGAATAGCTTTTCCATACAAAGGAGCCAGGACACCAGCAATAGGAGAAGGATTGGCACTGGACGAGGTGTCCCGAGGTCTAAGGCACAGGTTTATTCATCTTTACTGCTGCTGGGTCCACAGCTTTTCAGTCTTGAACCATCACCATTATGTGTGGGTATCCTTCAGTATAGGGAAGTCCAAAGGCTGCACATATGGTGGGATGTCTTTTGTTAGCTTATTATATAAGCACGCTCCAGTTATATGAGCAGCCTAATCTGCCAAAAACCCTTGGTCTTCACCAAAACCAGGCTCAAAGAAAAAAGTCTAGTCACTGCTATTGATTAATGCTAACTGAGTGGTGTGGGCTGCTCCCAAAACAACTCACCAAACATGTTATAAACATTATTTATTTTTATTTAATAGATGCCTTAGCTTTTGTCCAAAGGTACTGTAATGCTCCAAGAACTCTTGGACATGAATGTGTGGTCAGTCCGGAGTGGCTAAGAACAACCCCTGTTAGGTAGCCTTGGATATGGATGTATACCTAAAACTTATTTTTAAATTATTTTTTTTCTAACATTTTCATCTGAAATTAGAAAAATAACTTGGGAAAAACAACCCCTAATATCATTCACATATCACCAATTCTATTGCCTGGGTGTCTTTTAGTTTCGCTTTTATAACTGAAGAAATGAAAGCTGAGAAAAGTTTAGTTATTTGTTCAAGATCTTACTGTGATAATGAGACCTCATTATTGAATTATTTAACATTGTGATTGAACACTGCCGTGTGAGATAACATGGCTGGATCTGTAGTAACAAGGTGTACTCATTTAGTCTGTGGGTTTGTAATGTGGATAGTTCGGATGAGAAAACTGTGTTTTTTTCTGTACTTCTTGGATTCAAGAGAAATATGGTGTCATAATCACCTAAACTATCCTACTGGTACCATGGAGGTCTTTGATTCAATAGTATCCTTAAGAAGAGATTATGGGATACCTAAAATCATGCCTTGTGAATATTAACAACTCAAAAATATGTATTGAACTTAATTTTCATTGGCTAAAACAATAAATGGAAACAGAAGAGTCCATCTCAATCATGTTTCTTTGAAAGAACACTTTAAGAAAAGCTGCAAAAGACAACCTAGAGGATTTATATTTTTATTTTTCCTAGATAGTCAAGATTTGGTTCTGTGTTAGAAAAAAATGCATTGTCTTGAGTTGCCACAATGTGGCAGATATAATGTATGCAAATGCATAAGCAAATGTACAATATTTACTACTAATTGTGAGGCTGCCCCAAATGGCTAATTTCCTCGATGCTAGTGGAGATAGTTATGTATAGTTAAATCAATGGTAGCTGTAGTAAAATCACAAATACAACAAATAAAATAAAATTTGAAAGTACAGAATCCAATAGTTACTGAAATATTCTTATCAAAGACTATACCCTACAAAAATGTAATACATCTGCAGGGAACCATGATAAACACAGTGTATTGAGAATGATGAGAATGTGATGGTCAGGTATATTCAATCCTGAAGAATTCAGGAAATTTTAAAAAGAGGTATAATAAAAAAATATATAGACATTAGGTATTGACTGAATCTACCACTAAATATTGCTGAGTATACTGTTTTATATTTTCTATTTTATCACATGGAAATGCTAACTGTATCATCTTTGGTGTTTAAAATTCTTATAGTAACAAGATAAGCTTTTAAATCTGATGTGTTCACCCATAAAACCATCTTTCTCACTATTCAGTACTATTTAAATGTTTAACAATGTCCTAGGAAAGAATAACCGGAAATGCAAAGTAGGGCATCCACTTTAGAATGAACTATAAACTTCTATTTTGTCATTTATTTTACTTTCAGTCTTTAACAAAGATTGAGAGCAAGGTAGTTAAAGCAAATTACTGAAGTAGGTAAAATGTATCTTAGACAGTTCATCCACTATTCTAATTACCTTCAACACTTTCATCCCACCCTCAGGATTTACTACCTTTAATACTTCATAAAGCTTTCCTAATATTAATTCCATACCCTCTATTGTATCCTTTGTGCATTTTTTCTACAGTTTAAATCCTCAGAATCTGGATGGGTATGAGCTCACTAATTTGACAAGTTATTCCTTATAAGTTGTTAAATGGGTGCTGTTTTTTTCTTATTACATTATTAAACCTTTACACTAGAAACATATCTATTTAAAGATAAGACTTTTGGAGAAAATGCCTTTCTCTAAACTGTAGCTAAAGTTTCAGAGACGGTGGTGCCTGGGTGGCTCAGTTGTTTAAGCATTCAACTCAAGGTCATGGGATCAAGCTCCACATTGGGCTCTGCACTCAGCATGGAGTCTGCTTGAGATTCTCTCTTTTCTCCCTCTCCCTTTGCCCCTCCCCCTGCTTTTTCTCTCTCTTTAAAAGGAGGAGGGGGAGGAGGAAGAGTAATAGTAGTTTTAGAGACTACTGCAGGCTTGTGAAAGAAAATAATTTTGAGAACCAGTTTTCTTGGTGTTTTTTCATCATCACAGACGAGGTATTCTAAGAATAACCCAGCATTATATCCTATGAGGAGAAACCTTATTCTTCTAGTTTTCAGGTCAAAAACCTTTGAATCGACCTTTATAGCTGTTTCTGTTTATTGAATGTGTCCCCATATTCAGCTGGTCACCAAATCCAGTCACAGCTAATGCCAAATTATATCAATCAATTTACGTCCATGCCTCTACTTTGGGCCAAGTCTCCAGCATCTTTTGTTTGAGTCACTGTGATTGTGTCCTCAACGATCCTTCTGATTTTTCACCTTTGCATCTCTTCAGTCTATTTTTAACATATCAGAGTGATCCCTTCTAGAGTAGGTGAGATCATGTCCCTCCTCTGCTTCACATCTTCTTACAGGAAAAAGCCAGACTCCTTCCAGGATCCTAGAGCATCAGTGTTGTTGTTTCTCTCCTTCTCTCAATGCCTCCTACTGTCCCTCTTGCTCACTCTGTTCAGTAACAGTAGTCTGTCTCCTTGTTTCTCACACACTTCAGGCACACACCTGCTTTGAGTCCTTTGACTCTGTTCTTCCCTTTGTCCCAATGGGTTCTTTTCCAGACATGCATGGTTGATGGCTCCATCCTCTCCAGGTCTGGTTCATATGCCCCCTGCTCAGTAAAGCCATCCCTGGGGCACACTATGTGGCTCCCCTTGTCTTTCTCTCTTTTATCTTTGTGTGTAGCTACTTTTCAGTAAAAATATGACAATAATTGACAGAAATTTTTTCCCCAATTGTGAAACGAATGTAGTTAGTAGTGGGAATTGAAAGAATGGCCAACTTCCATAGCAGGTAATGCTATGGTATTTTAGTTGCATATATTAGATAATAGTATGTTTTGCCTTTTGCAAGTGTTCTGAAATTTAAACACATATCAGATAAGGATTATTTGTGAACTTCCTAATAAGAGTCAAGGCACTGTAAATAAGCTGAATAAAACTATGGAAGTCAGGAATAAGGTTTATTTCATTGCAGACAAATAACAAGGAAAAGCAGTTTCTGTTTAGAATTTGTGTATATGCATGTGTGTGCGTGTGTGTGTGTGTTTGCCTGTGATTATAGCACTTTGACTGGAACTATTATTCAATAGAAAAGTCCTTCAAATGTAATTGCAAAGTCAGAGACCTACAGGGAAATGGGGATCAAAAGCTCTCATCACTCCAGATGCTACTAAGCCTTCCCTTCCAGATGCTACCGATTTTACTCCCCAGGTATTTTTAAATTAGGAATCTGTCTTAGCTGGTGCAGGAAGACAAGAGGTCAAGCTAAATCAGATGATACACCTAAACCTATTGAAAAAGGAAAGTGTCCTAGGAGTCTTGTTGCTATTGTAAAGGATTATTTCGTGAATCCGATTGCTGAGTTTCTAAATATCTCAGCAGTTTGACAAAACTTGGTATCTTGACTGGATCAGGACAGAGTCTGAAAATACTGAAACCTTTATCAGAGAGTCTGAAATCACAGCAGCTGCTCAGAAATACTGATTACTGCTTCCTGTGGAAAAAAACAGAGGTGTCACTGCCCTGACTAGAATGCCACCATCCCATTCTCAGCAGAAACCAAGGCAACACACTTGGTTAGGTTCTCATTCCTAAATTATATTAATAATTACTTATGAAGATAATTTTAGAAGACAGATCTATTTTTGTATGAGTAGTCTAAAGACAATAGAGAGCATGATATTTTAAAAATATATGTCACGGATAAGGATATCTTAATGAATCTTTCTTTCACTTGTTTGCTCAGGGTATTCAGTTTATAAAGACAAACTGATACCTCTGGAACAAATGCATTAAATTATATTGTCTTTCCCTAAATCAGAAGGGGATAATTATTGGGGTACCTGAGTGGCTCAGTCTATTAAGCGTATGCCTTGGACTCAGGTCATTATCTCAAAAGGTCCTGGGATCAAGCTGCAACCAGGCTCCCTGCTCAGTGGGGAGTCTGCTTCTCCCTCTCCCTCTGCCCCCACCCCCCATACACTCTCTTGCAAATAAACAAACAAAATTTTTAAAAATAAATAAATAAATAAAGATAGACCAATTTTAAAGGGGGGAGCATTATTGACAAACATCAAAAGTTGTTCTTAGACATTTGTATCCAAAGATTGTGAGCAGAACTCAGAAGGTATGCATTATTAACCCTTTAATCTAAATAGTCGCAAGTATTTGATGTCCTTACAGCAACTCAGTAGTGCCAAAATCAAACTCAGACTTATCTGTAGGATAAACAAATTCTCATAACAGAAAGGAGAAGAGAGAAGGAGAGAGGGATAAAAGAGAGGAAAAGACTGAGAGGTTGAAGAGAAGAATACTATTCACAAAAGAATAATATCATTCCTAGCACAACTTCAAGGATATATGGCCACAAACTAGCTGACTGACATCAGATGAGTTAAATAACCTCTTTGTGTCTCCCTGTTCTCACTTTAATATGATGAGAACTGAAATCAATCAGTCAAATGATGGGGAAATGGATATCAATCCTCACACCTGGATGTTCTGAGGACTAAATGAGACAATAGTAAATATAATGATGATATTAAAGGTCTGGTATAGTTGTTGCTATGGGAGTGAAGTGGGGATTATAACAACAAATGGACTTATTGAAAGGGCTAAATAATAAATTTGATATATTGAAGAGATTCCAGATAATCAGTTAACAAAAGCCTCTAAATTCCATTTTTTATTGCTTTGCAAATTAGATTATTTGTTGGTAAATTATGTGAAATCCCAAATTTTATTAATCTACCTACCACACTGAAAAGTTGACAGTAGCATTGTGAATATGACACAAAGAATGTTGCAGTTCTAAGGTTCTTATAATTTGGAAATTTTCTAGAATATGTCAATTTTTTAAGATTATCCTAATGCATGGAGTCATTCTAGTGTTGTAAATGTACAGATTTAGAAATTTTAGAAAGATATGGGCTTTTTTATGATTTTTTAGGCTTGAAAACACAAAATGCTTTGAAATAGGAATAAAAACCTTTACATATTTTAATGTATTTTTCTAGTATATTTTAAAATGGAGAAAAATATAAATATAATACAAATACTTAAAATATTAAGTACAAACAACAATATATGCAAAAATAGAGATTACATTGTCTATATTTTACCCCATTAACCAAAAGATACATTATAGAAACTTTATGTGAACAAAGCACTTTTTTGTCCCCTAATACACATTTTCCCAAACATTTTTATGTTTCCAGTATGAACAAGATTTTGACATCTGAAGGATGTCTATACTGTACTTTGATCTTTATGACCCTAGGGCCCTTACCACCTGTCAGAAATTTTCATAATATTAATAATTCATTCCTTATGCTGATTCTCCATTTATTCTAAAAGCTACTAACTTTGCTACATTCAATACAGTGGTTTATGAGTTGATCCTCTGATTGAAATTCCCAAATTGTTCATTAGAAGAATATACACAGAAAAAGGGAAAATGTGTTACATGATCCACAGAAAAAAATTTAATAATCTTCCATACCAAGAAATTACAAGCAAAGTTTTAATCCTAAATGCATATTTTAAAATGCTTAGGTAATAGTGAAGTGCGTATTAAAATTTAAATTTCAATAGACTTTAGAATTAATATAATAAGTAATGTAATTAATTTCTAACCTCTAATTAAAATTTGTAAAGATCATTTTCCTGACCCATAGAACATAGAAAAAAGTTCACATCATTGCTAACTAGTAAATTCAATTTCCACAGTAATTTTTTTCCTCCATCTTGCTCAACATTATTTAGTTTCTTTCTTATTTTTTGTCTTTTTTTATAACATTAAAAAAAAAATTACCATCTGGTGCGGGTGATGAAAAAGATGTAGAATACAAATTTGTTGATTTGATTAGCCTTGAAGCATTTGAGTAATACAGAGTTTATACAATTTTGCATTCATACTGATAAAGAAAATTTTCAACTTTTAATGTTTGTGGGCTCTGCTCCCAGGTTCCCAGGGAAGTTATACTTTTAACAAGGTCAGAATGACTTCACCCAACTTCAGAGCATGGGCGCTATTTCTGTCAGTGAGCATGCATTGTACATCTGCTTCGTTAGCAAATAACCTAAAAGAAACATTTCAAACTAAAGATAAGAGTGAAAATGCCCCTAAGTTTTTTTTTTCCCATACATTTGAATCCTGCCACCTTGCATATACTAAAAGTATAAGATACAGTTTGTGATTTTCTGAAATGTCTGTCATGATGATTTGTAACTCTTTTTTTTTTTAAAGAGGCCAAACTGCTCTTTTTTTTTTTTTTTTAAGATTTTATTTATTTATTTATTTGACAGACAGAGATCACAAGCAGACAAAGAGACAGGCAGAGAGAGAGGAGGAAGCAGGCTCCCTGCTGAGCAGAGAGCCCGATGCGGGGCTCGATCCCAGGACTCTGAGATCATGACCTGAGCCGAAGGCAGCGGCTTAACCCACTGAGCCACCCAGGCGCCCCTGATTTGTAACTCTTGATGTAACGAAAAATATATATAAGTCTGTATTAAACATCCTTCGTTTGGCACATTTTCTTCTGTATGAAGAATGTATCCTGGGCAGCTCTCCTCACCTGGGCACAAATAAAACTCTCTTTCTTTTCTTTTCTTTTTTTCTTTTCTTTTCTTTTCTTTTCTTTTCTTTTCTTTTCTTTTCTTTTCTTCTTTTCTTTTCTTTTCTTTTTTTTCTTCTTTTTTATAAATTATAAAAGGTTTGTTCATTTTGGGTCAACAATACTTATTGGAGAACAGTTCTGAACAGCTAAATTGTCACTATTTTTTCTTAAGTAGACACCGTGTAGTCCACAGTAAACTAGAAAATATTTCATAGATAAAAATTCTAAAATGTAATAGAAAAAGATGGCAAGTGTCAGTGTCAATAAGAGCTTTCAGGGAACTTAGAATAAGTAGGAACAGGCTTTTTTTCCCCCTCTAAACAGTGATATGCTGCTCTATTACAAAGAAGCAAAGGTTAATTTGACAACTGTCTTTAATATATTCTTCATACATATCACTTGGCTTTTATGCCATAGACAACTCTCTATAATATGAATATGAAACAATCATGCCTCAATTGCAAATTAATACAGGTTCACCTGATTATATTTTTTAAAAAATTTAACTCAAGTGCATGGTTTTATAATAACACAAATAAAAATGATTTTCAATTAATATGTAGTAATGAAAAATTATTTATTTCCAAGTTGTAGATATTTCAGTAGTAACGTTAAATGATCCTCTTATCACTTAATTAAATCAGGGCGTTTTGCAGTAGGTTCACGATTATAATAATATTAAGTCATTTGGATTCCACTTTTGATCGACTATTTCTAAAAAGGGAGTATTCTTTAAGTATTGTCTTAACTTTAATGCAGTTATGTTTCCTAAGAAAACCCTGGAGAATGCTTTTCTTGTCATAACTATAACTTATATCTCTGATTTTTGAAAACATCATAGTTTTATCTTAATTGTAAAAAAGATAAAGGCATTTATCTTTTGAATGTCAAGGATTATTAATAGTCAATTTTAGAACTAAATGACAAATTAATGCCTTCATAAATCAATATGAAATCTGCAGGAAAAAATTTTTCTTACATATATTTTTTATGCAGCTTTGGGCTCTGTGTTTTGAAGTTGTGAAGCTTTCAAGAGATGTTCTCTTTGAATGACTTATATGTTATTGTATATGATTTTATTTACCCACCAGGCCAACAATTTCACTTAAAAAATTATACTCCTCAAGTAAGTATTTACCTCCAACAAAATTAAGGCTATAACTATAATTCCTAAAACATAGCATGGTTAATGTTAGCTAATTCATTGTTCAAGTTCCTTTCCTCTTTCTGGCCAGGAAAGAACAGAATTTGCATTCTCCATTAAAATAAGACCATAGCTTGTTTCTGTCAATGAACACAAGCAAAAGTAATAGCTCTTACTTCTGGGTAGAAGAATTTGATCCCTCATTCTTGATTCTCCAGATCCGGCCCATGTAAGCATGTAAGGAGATGTTTATTTGGAAGTGTCCCAAAGACCAAAGCAGCACAAAATGCTAAGATAACCCTTAGAAATTTAAGAATGTTTGGGACTGAAAAATATACTCTATTCATTTGTTATTGTTTGTTACAACATAGTTGGCCTATCCTGACCCACACACATGACATCAGAATAAATTCACAATTAATACATTTACCTCACCTAATGTATTGCAATTAAATCAATAGTCAAATTCCACTTAACAATTCATAACGAAATTTGCATATATCCTTAACTTCCATTTTGTTTTCTGGTTAATTTTTTCCCCCTGAACTAATCTTTTTCACAGATATATGGTATTATGTTTAGAGGAGAAATTAAAATAGCATATTTTTAAAAAAATTATCTGCCCTTTGCAGAGAAATAAAATCAGCACTCTCTAAAATTTAACCTTTTCATACTTTTTAATCCATGGTGAAACATAAATAACATGGAATTCCTAAAATAAAACCGTGAGGGGAAGAATTAAGATCTGTCTCATTAAACAAGGATATAATGGTTTCAAATATAACAGTTACTACATACCAGTAGCTACAATTATACCATATATAGATAGATAGATAGATACTTCTTATAAGCTATACCTTATGTGTATTTATATATGTATATCTCTGTAATAAATAATTTTGTTAAAGTGGTACCTTGCAAATAATAAATTGGACATACTTATGTTTTTAACAAATTTTCCTTAGAATTATATAGTTTAGCACATATATATTAAGTCAATAGTTTCATTTTTTATAGGCTTATTTTTTATATTTTATATAACCAGAAATATTATACCAAGATAGAGATTAACTTGCCTTATTTAAAATATAAATGATTTTTTATTTTCAAGTTTTTCTATAAGTTGCAGCATTTATAACATTCAAAACAGAAATCATAATTATGATTATAGGTAAAAGAAATATTTTTAAGTCATTTTTAACAAAATGATGCTTTACCTTTTATGAAAGTATGATTTTTCTTCTTTAAATTTTTTAAAGTAATTGAATACATGAAGCAAATAACAAAAGTCATTCTATTAAATTCTGTTTACTTACTTCTTTTTTTTTTTTTAAGATTTTATTTATTTATTTGACAGAGAGATCACAAGCAGGCAGAGAGGCAGGCAGAGAGAGAGGAGGAAGCAGGCTCCCTGCTGAGCAGAGAGCCCGATGCGGGGCTCGATGCGGGGCTCGATGCGGGGCTCGATCCCAGGACTCTGAGATCATGACCTGAGCCGAAGGCAGCGGCTTAACCCACTGAGCCACCCAGGTGCCCCAACAAGATATTTTAAGTAACTGAGTTGCAGTTAGTAAATTACCTAAGACTCAGGAACTCTTCAATATTCTAAAATCACTTATTAAAATAATCAAACATATACAGTCTTCTTGCTATGTTCCAAGCACTGTGCTAGTCAAGGCACATAAAAATAGTGTTTAAAAAGAGAAATGGAGAAATAAGGAAACTGTTACTTTTTATTAATGACTAAGGTTAATAATGAAGACCATCACTTTTGTTCTTATTTCATTTATATTATGAAGCAGTTTTTAATTGCTGTTTATTTAGCTTTTCAAGTGCTTATAACTTTTCATTTATTTAAAAACACTTTATGCATTTGGGGTGCCTGTGTGGCTTAGTCGGTTAAGCATCTGATTCTTTTTTTTTTTTTTTAAGATTTTATTTATTTATTTGACAAACAGAGATCACAAGTAGGCAGAGAGGCAGGCGGGGTTGGGGGAAGCAGGCTCCCCGCTGAGCAGAGAGCCTGATGTGGGGCTCAATCTCAGGACTCTGGAATCATGACCTGAGTCAAAGGCAGAGGCTTTACCCACTGAGCCACCCAGGTGCCCCTAAGCATCTGATTCTTGGGTTCAACTCAGATCATGATTTCAGGGTCATGAGATGGAGCCCTGCATCAGGCTCTTCACTGAGCATGGAGTCTGCTTGAGATTCTCTCTCCCTCCCCCTGCTCACATGCTTTCTCTATCTCTCATTCTCACTCTAAAATAAATAAATGAAATATTTAAAAAATAGATTTTATGCATACACACATTCCAATCACTAGGTTAGCTAATGAGAACACTAGTGTTTGCAGATGATAGCGAGTTAACTAAATAGCTAGCTAGCTAGATAGTAGTAGATAGATAGATAAATTTGGCTTTGGATAATGGAACTTATTGTCTGTCTGCTAATGTATCAATCATTGCTAATAACATACTATACAAAATACACAGTGGCTTTAAATAGCCTGCATTTATTTTGCTCCCAAATCTTTAGGTCAGGAGGGAGATGGCTGTTTCAAGACAGTTTTGTTCCATTTTTAAAAGTCCACTAGAGGGTCAGCTGTGGATTAGTTTTACTAATCTTGGCTGGGCTTTTTTATATATCTGGGAACATGACAGGGATGAAACAGTTGACTCATCTCTGCACCACATGTTTTTTTTATGCTCCAGCAGACTAGTAGGGTTTATTTATAAGCAGTCTTCAGGGAGTCCAAAACAAAGAGCAGAAATCCACAAGGTAACTTAGGGGGTAGGTTCAGAATTAACACACTCACTTTTGCACACTTGGCTGACCAAAGCATTTTATAAGGCCAGACCTTGGGAGAGTGGAAGAGACTCAATTTGTTGGGAGAATTTGCAAAGTCACTTTGCAAGGCAAAGCAAATAATTGCAGCCATTATTTTTCAAAATATTAAACAAACAGTTGAAACTGACATTAATGAATCACGGAGATAAATGTACACTTTGAATAAACATAATAATGTTTTTCCATTTTATCATTTGAAATCTAAGGCCTTATCATGGGCATGGAAATTAAACGTGTTAAATTTTACAAATGCTGTGTATTTTGTTTAATTAATTTCCCAGTATAGTAAATATGACAAATGTCTGAGAGAACTATAAAAAATTGATAGGTACATCCTCAGGCCTGCTTTCTATTTTCCACAACATTATGCACCAAACCTAAGTACTCATTCTTCCCCTAATGAACCCAGTCAGTTCTCTCATTATTGCCTGACTTATGTTCTTCTTCATCTCCATTATGCATAGCCAAATCTTCCCTAGCCATCATATTTTATTTCAAATTCTGTGTTTTTTCCACAACAAAATCTCATGTCCATAATCTCAACCTGACTTCTCTTTAATTTTGATAGAATATTAATTTATATAACATATGATCTGAAATCACTTTAATTTCAAATGTAATTCTTTATGTGTGAATCTTCTCTTTGCTACAGAACAGGGAGGTTCTTAAAAGAAAGTAATACACTCACCAACTATGTATCACTAAAATAACAGGAAAATAATGTGTTAAAAAAAAAACTTAAAGACCTACAAAGATAAAAACATTAGTAAAAGAAGCAGAAGTTCAATATTTCAATATAATTTTCAAAGCTGAACAGTGTAGGCAAGAAAATAAATAATTTAGGAGAATGGGATAAGCAGAGTAGAAAATGCCTACAGAGCTACAGAGGGAGATTTCAATAGAAATAAACCAGAATCACACCCTCTTTACCAAATGCAGATGGAACTCCAGGGAGATTAGGAAATGGAGACATGAGGTAATTGGGACTTCAAGGCTGACACAAACCTCATTATTATCTCAATTTAACAGATGATGGCAATGACTTTTAAGAGGTTAAGTAATTGCTTAAGATTTCATACAGCTATTAATTCATGAGAATTGTATTAGATCCTCAAACTCGACATCTTGAGTTACATTTAAGAAAACCTTTCATTTGAAATGCACATTCCATTAGTAGCCAAATCCTGTTAATTTTATTTAAATAGCCTATTTACAATAAATTCTCTACAGTCTTCATTTCTGGTTCTAATTTTTTTATGTGTTCAAATACAATATACGTACAATAACAAGAACAAGGTGAAGGGGATTTAGAAAGAGGATACAATCTATATGATCTGGACAAGTTAATTAATCATTTTGATAATCAGTTCATTCATCTGTAAGACGGAAATCTGTTATGGACTGAATGTTTGGGTCTTCCCCACAAGTTCATACGTTGAATCCCTGACTGCCATTATGATGGTATTTGGAGATGGGGTCACTGAACGGTAATTAGAGTTAGATAAAGTCATGGGGGTAGACCCCTCATGATGGGATTAGTGCCCTTGTAAAAAGTGACTCCAAAAACCTTCTGTTCCTCCATGCCCAAACAGAAGTCACCAAGAGGGAAGGCAGCTGCCCTCTGCAAGACAGGAAGAAAGTTCTCACCAGAACCAGCTCATGCTAGCATCCTGATCTTGTATTCCTAGCCTTCAGAACTCTGAGAAAACAAATTTCTCTACTTTAAACCACCCAGTCTGTGGTGTTTATTTAAGGCAGCCTGATCTGACTCATACAGTAACCTAATATATACATCTGTCCTTACAACATGAACAACTTCCTCTCCCTTTCTTTAATTTTAAAGAGAAAGGGAGGGGTGTCTGGCTGGCTCAGTAGGTTAAGCCTTTGGCTCTGGTCATGGTCTCAGGGTCCTGGGATGGAGTCCCGCATCGGGATCCCTGCTCAGTGGGGAGCAATCCCTCTCATTCCCCCTCTTCTCTCTCTCTTTCTTGCAAATACATAGGTAAAAATCTTTAAAAAATATTTAAAGAGAAAGGAAAAGAGTTTTATTCTACCCCAAGTTAGGATAGTTGCCAGGGACACACCATCTTCACCAAGAAAAGAATGCTTGGGGAAAGGAACATTTGGTGTAAGGTTATATATGCTTTTTACATAAAGCGTTACAAATCATCACGATGAAGGACATTCCAGAAGGTTACAGACTATCTTATGATTTTAGTATGTACAAGGCCATATGACTTTAATCTTATGTAACTGGGAAGGTTGTTTCATTTCTCTTCATGTTTGGATTTTTCTTTCTTTTTTTTTTTTTTTTTAAGCAAGGCAGACACACAATATATGCTTAGGGCAGAAATAGTTCTGGCAAGTCATTTTGACCTTGGTAAATGCTAAAGTATAGCTTCCCTGGGACCCAAGAAGCAGGGGCCACAAGTGTTAAAAGTTGAAAATTTTATCACATTGGTTATAAGGATTAATTGAGATAGTATCTTCTTAAAAGCATTGTAACAAATGTATACTAATTGATTTATTTCTTCTATCACAGGTTTCTTCATATTCAATATTCTGAGATAGCTCCCACACAATATCTATTATCTTTCCAGAAGTTTTCAGTGGCAACCTATTGCCTAAAGAAGGGTCTAATTTTTTTTTTTTTTTAAAGATTTCACTTGATTTTTTTTGACAGACAGAGATCACAAGTAGGCAGAGAGGCAGGCAGAGAGAGAGGGGGAAGCAGGCTCCCCGCTGAGCAGAGAACCCGATGTGGGGCTCGATCCCAGGACCCTGGGATCATGACCTGAGTCGAAAGCAGAGGCTTTAACCCACTGAGCCACCCAGGCGCCCCCAGAAGGGTCCAATTTTTAATGACTGTTAAGGCACACTCAATGAGTTAGCAGGATTCATACTGAAGTCTGTAGGGCTATTTTTTTTTTTTAATGGTGCTATTTTTAGTGTAAGGTAGGCAATTATAGAATCAATGGTACACATAGAAGAGTTCTAAATCTCTAAGTGTATCAGGCCAACCTAAAACCTCAAATCCATTGCTAGTGAAGGGGCAGAGAGAAGACCATCCTGGATTAATAAAAGTTGAAGTATTTGTGGTAACATAACCAATCCTAAACTATCTTGTTTTTATACTTAGCCTAAGTTTTATGTTAAGGAAGTTGTTTGAAATACATATAAAATAAGCTTCATCTATATTAAAAATAAACATTAAAGTTCTTAGAAAATAATATTGGAATACCTAAATATATTATGAAATATTAAAAAATATATATATTTATTGTAATTGAAATGATATTTTAATAAATAAAAAATGAAATTTTATGAAGGGAAAGTAAATAATAGGTTCTTGATTCTTTTAGTATTACATTTTTTAAATTTCTTTATGTATATACTCTTACAAGCAAAAATCTATTTATCCTATTTGATCCCAAGTTTCACATAAATTTATTTTTCCCCTCTTTTCATCTGAGGAGAACTTACAAAATTCTTCTGTGGGTGCTTTATTTTTGAAGATGTGAGAAGATACTCTGGTGAGGAAATTTTTAGCCAGTGAAGCATAATCATCAAGGCTGCAGATTCCAGTGTAAAGTAACTATGCAAATACTAGCCATGTGACTGTGGGAAATTCACTAATGGTATTACCTCCATTTTCTCCTATATAAAATGGAGGTGAAATTAGTATTTATTATTTATAATTCAATGAGAGTATATAGGTATATATATATACCTATATAGAGTATACAGGTAAAACACTTTGTATTGTACCTACAATAATGGAAAGAAGAAGTTATTGTAAGAAGCTAATTAATGTTTCTCTAGTTAAAAAAAAAATTGAATGACTCCATAGCAATGTCTGTTCTCACTTTAGTTAAATGTAAAATAATATCAGTCACTAAAAAGCTGGAAATCTTAAGAATTTTCAAAAATATCTAAAGTAGAAGACAAAGTAAAGAGGTAGAAGTAGTTCCATTTGTTCAAAGACATGGTTTTAGTTCTCTGTCGCTGTGAAATAAACCACACTAAAGCTTAGTGGCTTACAAAATTTTCTCATGATTTTTTGGTACAGACTGGGTTCAGCTAAAGAGCTTTAATCCTAGGATTGTGATGGTCACTTGTGTGGCCGTTTTCATCTGGTGGGTGGACTTAGCTTGGCGAAGACTTAGGGCTGAATGAGCCTTCTCTCTCTCCATTCGTCCTTTCCACATTGCTCTCCACATGGCCTCTTCCATTGGGTAGCTGGACAATTATATAGGGGCTCATGCATTCCAAGAACACAAAAGCAGCAGCTCCTAAGGCTTGGGTGTGACACTTGAACAGTATCATTCCAGTAAAGTTATATTGATTCAAGCAAACCACAGACTAAGGCCAGGGTTCATATTAGAAGAATCTACAAAGGTGCTTGAATATCAGGATGTGTAGCTCATTGGGAGCCATTAAAATAATAATTTGCCACAGACGTACTGGAAATAGCAGTAGATCTATAAAACCAATCAATGAATCATAGATATCACCTCAGGCATTACTTGGAGAATCTTCTTATTCTCAGATTTTTTTCTTTTTTACTTTATTACATAAATCAGGTAAGTCATTTTAGTTACCTTAAAAATCTCTAAATAATACAATTTTTATTAAAATAATTTTAAAAATCTTCTACAAAGTATACTTGAGTACTGATTAAGTTGAAAAAGTTAATATATAAACATTAAAGTATGTGTCATATATACTTTGTAAAGAGTACACAAAACTATTTTCTGCCTTATAAAGTATATAAAATGAATTATAGTATATCTAATAAAAGTAAAATAAGACTAATGAACAAAACACATGCATATTTTTCCAAAGTGTCATAAAGTGAATTATCAATTACTAATTTAACGAATTAAATAAGTCAGTTCTAGAGATTATATGGTATAGCAGTTTTGATATTATTAAAGACTGTCTTTCTGCAACCTCCAGAAAATAGATAATACCATCAAATATGTTTTATTGCACTGCTGAAATTGCCAGAAAGCATGAGAGAGAAGAGGAAGGAGGAAGAGGAGGAAAATGTAAGAGATGGCAGAGAAGGAAAAGGATAAAGAATGAGCTGAAAACTGAAAGTTTACCAGAAATTATTAATTGAATAATTAATTGGTTGAGTAAATATTTATCAGTCATCTATTATTTTCCTATATACTGCTCCTATGCAGAGGATCTATCAGTGGGGAAAGAAAAGATAAGACTCCTGCTCCTATATACTTTACATTTTAGTGAGGACAAACAAGCATTAAATACACAAATAGGGAAAATATATAATATGCCAACAGAGGTTCATCTTGACTGACACATTAGTGCAGCGATCTACAATTTTCACATACCAATGCAAAACTTGTTGGCCTGACTTTTTGAAAGGTAAAGAGTGCACTTTAAACCTATTTGACAAAAGCAAGGACAAGATCTATAAATACTGACAGAAAAAAAAAAAGGTGGACTTTTTCAGTGTCTGTTAGTCAAATTACACAGAGAAATGATTCATATTAATAATACAAATAGTCTCTAAAAATAATGAACACAAGATGTGATAAACAGTCCTGCCACATGACACATATATTTATAATACTCTACATTTCAAAAGGAGCATTTATTACCATTTTTCAAATGAAGATTAAGCAGAAAAGAGTTAGCATAGCAGGTCAGAGATATCCTCAGAATGACCTGCTTGTAAGGCTGTTAACTGGCATCTGGGAACTTGGATTTGGGGACGTGTCTCACCATCCTCAGAACTCACGAGTGGCTCATGGTACCTAAACGGTTTGTGCAAATCATATAGTTTATATTAAATACTTACTCATCTTCTGAGAGTCTGGAATTTTGGTAGGTGCAAAGTAGGGCATGTAGGCATTAAGTAATAAGCTTTTCTTGGTAAACAGTATGCCACATGTTACAACTCATTGTTAGAGGAAGTAAGCAAGTCTGGTGTGACTCCACAGGAAAAGGACTCTGGGAAGCTTATGCCTGGTTTCCTTGGGAATTTACCTTATTTACATTTTCCCTTTGTGTTCGCTTTTTATACTTTTGCTGCAATTAGTCATAACTATGAATGTGAGTGCCTGCTGAGTCCTTGAGTTCTAGAAAATTCCCAAACCGGAGGTTGATCCTGGGGACCACGGACATAAAGACCCTGAGAGCTAAAGTTATTTGTCCTCCTCATAGGGTCTGATTTCAAAGATTTCAGTAATATGAAAACTCCTAGTCAACTGAGAAAATGGGAAATAATATTGAATAGAGAAGTAGTAATATTACTCTGAAGGAGACAAACTAAGATTCTTACTAGAAGCAAGGTCATGCCTGTCATATACGTGTTTATTTTTAACAAACTTCAAGAGGTCCATCAGTGAGATGGATGACCATTTCAACAAATTATTATTTAAAAGTCACAAGTCACAGTCCATCTTTCTTTGCTTTCTCCAGAGCATTTAAAGAATATTTAAGAGGAATTCAGCAGATCCTTTTACTGGTTAACATAAATTTTTTAACTTCAGAGAAAGCAGAGACCTTTTTTTCTTGGTCTCGTCTTTTTAAATTTCTAAAGGAATTCTCCCTGAACAGGACTAGGGAAGAGGATATGATGTAAATATTAGTCTCACATTCAGTGAAACACTTCCTTTCACTCCATTTTTTTTTTCAAGGTCTGTTTTCTAAACAATATTTTATTCTATTTTTTCCAAAGTTTTCATCTCTGCAGGTGTGTTAAGCCTGTGTAACACCTATTCTGTGACCTATAGATCTCAGCTAATCTCTATGGATACGGAGATCAGAGGAATGAAGTTGCACTGGCAAGACCTAGTTCCAGCAGACAAGCCAAGGCACCTACTTAAGAATATCACGTCTCGTGAGAACTGGGGAGAGCACTTGCTGTGATGAGCACAGGGTGTTCAAGTGCTATATTGTACACCTGAAACTGATATCGCACTGTATGTTCACTAACTGGAATTCAAATCAAAATTGAAAAAAAAAAAAAAGAATATTGGATCTCAGTAAATGCAAGGTTTGTGTTCTGTACTGTGCTCTGGATACCTGTGTGATGAGGAAAAGGGATATGTGGTGACAGGAAGGGAGAAAATCATCTATGGAAGAGGAAGATTAGTGAGAGTATGTAGAAAGTGAAATGGGAGAGAAAAAGAAACTTCTGGTTTGGAATTTGTCCTTGGGGGTAATTTTACCTCCTGTATGCTCATTCTGTCAACGATTAAAGAAGGTCTTTGATAATTAAAAAACTACAGCTTAATGATTTAAATTAAAACTTGTTGACAGTTTAATATTTACTTTCAATTATGATTTATATAGTTCTTCATTAGATAAATATTTGTAAAGTAACTACATTTTGCCAGGTATTAAGAGTGTACTACTTAGTAGATAATAGCATTCTCTTAACTGTGTATTAACTTGAAAGAATTAAAATATATCATTTCAACATAAATTATTTGATTGTTACCAAAGCAGCCCTATAAAAGTGTTCTGGTTTTTTTGTTTTTGTTTTTGTTTTTTGGTGATGGTTGTTGTTGTTTTGTTTTGTTTTTTCCTGGTGAATGCTGGTGGAAAAAAGAAGGACCTTTCCCTCATAAGAAAATGAAGAATACATTTTTTATTTTATGTTTATGTTTTTAGCATGCTGAGAAAAGCATTTTTAAGAAGAAAAGCAGTTCCTTTCTTTATGAGGTACAGAAATAAAGATGAATGATGTGTGAGTTTATAATTAAGATGACCTTGATTTAAAATTATTAAATAAGTATTGAATTGTGTTCAGAAATTAAGACATAATACAGGGCCCTTGGATTAGGAGTGTTTGCAATCATTCATTATTCCATAATTGAGGTCGTTGGGCTTATAAAATGTACTATGTGAAAATTAATTCAGTAATGCATATCTAAAATCCTTTATGCACTGGGAAGTTTGAATTAAGGTCTGTGAATTAACAACAAAAAGTTTTGTTTATTTTCTTGGTTTTACTTATAGCATTAATATGGTCCAAAAGTTGTAAACTTTAAAACGTATATTCCTATTTCTTGAAGTCTTTATTATATTAGTAGGTGTAAATACAAATATATAAACGATAAGGTTAACTATTAAAATTGACTAACATTTGAAGGACAAGACAAGATTAAACTCTCCTGATAAATAATTATGATAATTTTACTCTTTGGCTATTGCAATTTAATTTATAGAAATTTAGTTTCATAGAAATTATTTAAAGAAAAAAAGAAATCATTTTTATTTATAAAGAAAGTAGGGGAGAATTTTTTTTTCCTATGCTGTGCCTTTATTCCCATGACATTCATTCCATAACTGGAAGCCTATATCTCCTGCTCAGTACAGGAAATTTTTATGTCTTTTAGTTTGTACTCAATTAAATTATTCATAATGTTTTTAAAACTTATGAACTAGTGTTAAACTAATGTGTTAATAAACCTATTGATAAAACCTTTAGTGTTATCATTTTATGTAGTTATTAAAATATTCTTGTGCATTCTTATTTGATTAAAAAAGCCCTTTAGACATTATTATAAAATTTAGTATCACTGTGCTGTCTAGTAAACTTTAGTAACACTTGTAGCTTTAGTAAACTCAAAAAATCTCAAGTATAAGCTAACATATTGGGTTTATTGGAAAAATGATCACATTCTCCAATCTTCCCTATGCATGCAGTTTGCAATGTGACTACAAATTCTCCCATCAAGAAATTGAATAGGGTGGCACCTGGGTGGCTCATTTGGTTAAGCGTCTGCCTTCAGCTCAGGTCATCCTGGGATCAAGTCCCAAGTGGGGAGCTGAGTGGGGAGCCTGCTTCTTCTTGTCCCTCTGCCTGTTGCTCTGCCTGCTTATGCTCCCTTTTGCTCTCTGTCAAATAAATACATTTAAAAATTCTTTTTTTAAAAAATGGAATCTGTCTCTTCACCCTTTGATTTTAGGTTGGCTTTGTGCTTTCCTTTGGCCAACAGAATTTTGAGAAGTGATATTATGTTAGTTCAAACTTTAAGCCTCCAGAGTCTTCATACACTTCTACTTTGTATTGAAACTACCATAAAAACAAGCCTGAGCTAGCCTGTTGGAAATACAGGTAGGTCAGACATTAATTGTCCAACTGAGAGTATCCTAGAGCAGTCAACCTGGAATCAAAACATTAACACAGAAGAAGTCTGAAGAGATCAACAGAGTCAGCTCTAGGAATATTCACAAGCCTAGATGATCTGCAGACTAGTGAGAAATAATAAATATTCTCATTTTAAGTAACTGAGATTTGTGGTAATTTATTATAGAACATTAGGAAATTTTTGGATAAACATTATGTTGAGAATACAGTTTGGAAAATTATTTTGGAAATAGATTAATTGTTAGTGTGAGACTCTCCTGACACATTTGTTATACTAGTAAAAAGGTACAAGTCTTAATTCTGTTGAATTGGAATGGATTTAATTGGAATAGATTTTAAAGACAGGAAATTTTGGCAGGAAAGTGAAATTAATTAAACAAATGAAATGAATAGAATTGGAAATTCCAAACTCAATAAATAAAACTAAGAACTCAAGATGTATTTAAAAGCTCATTGAATGAAACTGAAGAGATAATTAGTGAAATAGAAAATTGGAAGAAAGAAATACCCAAAGTGAAGAAAACAGTATTACAAGTCATAGGATATAGACTCAAAAAGACACACAGTGATGATTGGAGAAATAGAAAGAGAGGAAAAAGAAAATAAGTCAGAACCAACATTTGAAGAGGTATTGCCTAAAATTTCTTGGTATTCATGAAAAGCATTGAGATACAAAATAAAAATCACTACAAATCCTATCAAGAAATAGCATTCATCCCACCCAAAAATTCAGACACACATCATTATAAAACTGTTAAAATCAAATATACAGATTAATTATTTTAGCAGTAATTGATTTTAAAATGAAGGAAGTGATCTTTTGATTGTATCCATAATTTATTTTTTTTTTAAGATTTTATTTATTTATTTGAGAGAGAGAGTATGAGAAGGGGGAGGGTCAGAGGGAGAAGCAGACTCCCTGCCAAGCAGGGAGCCCGATGCGGGACTCGATCCCAGGACTCCAGGATCATGACCTGAGCCAATGGCAGTCGCTTAACCAACTGAGCCACCCAGGCGCCCGATTGTATCCATAATTTATTAAAGAAAGCACTGTAAATAGGAGAATGTGAATTGAAACACATTTGTACTTGACTGAAAGTTCTTATGTTTTCCACTGCACTATATTTCCCCACATCATATATTCCTCACCCTTCCACATGCATTGTCCCAAGCTGATTTATTTAATCGCACCTAAGCTGAATAAATGACAATTTTACTTTCAATGTTTTCATACTTTTTGTTTCTGTTGTTTGTTCGAAACTGTACCTTCTTCTTGTAGTGATCATCACATAGCATAAATTGTAGGCAGAGAGCCATCTAATAAGTGCTATGGATTACTTTACCTTTTTTTTTTTGGCCATTTATAGGGGATTTATGTAATATATGGTAAAAGTGCCCAAATGCTGAAGTTTCCCCTAAGAGCTAGTGAAAGGAAGTGGAGGGATGAAGTAATAATGAAACGATCATCTTCATGGTTGGAAAGCAGAACTAGAGGACAGAGCTGGCATCAGACCCAAAACAAGGCTTCCTGTATTTTTCCCCCTGGAATATGCAAGTGGGGTAAATCATGTCTGTCAAGCAGATGTTTAAAACTGAAATGGTTTAGGGATGTCTGAGTGGCTCAGTCAGTTGCGTGTCTGACTTCAGGTCAGGTCATGATCCCAGGGTCCTGGGTTTGAGTCCCACATCAGGCTCCCTGCTTGGCAGGGAGTCTGCTTCTCCCCCTGTTCGCTCCTGCTGCTTGTGGTCTCTCTCTGTCGGATAAATAAATAAAATCTATAAAATACTTTAAAAAACAGAAATGATTTATAGCATCTAACATTATCATTAATGATCATAATGATCATCTTCATCCAGAAAAAAAAAAAAAAAGATGTTTATCAACATGATGTATAGTATTAGTACTATGGTGTGCAAAATTAGAATAACTTGATTTGTGTTCTAGTTTTTCCTCTTACTGGATGTGCATTTTGAGCAAGTCACATAACCCCCTCACTGTCCTCTTCTATGCAATAGGAATTATAAGAAAGGCTTCCTGGGGCGCCTGGGTGGCTCAGTGGGTTAAGCCGCTGCCTTCGGCTCAGGTCGTGATCTCAGGGTCCTGGGATCGAGTCCCACATCGGGCTCTCTGCTCAGCGGGGAGCCTGCTTCCCCCTCTCCCTCTCTCTGCCTGCCTCTCCGTCTACTTGTGATCTCTCTCTGTCAAATAAATAAATAAAATCTTTAAAAAAAAAAAAGAAAGGCTTCCTTTATGTGTAATTTTGTTGAATATACAAATATTCCATATGAATCCATTTGTGAGACAAATTATCACAGTGTCTCTCATAGGAAAGCCACTCAATAACCATTAGTAAAAATTATTATTATTATTTAATATAAAATTCTACCCATAAGGGTTTATAAGTATATGAATACATAAAGCCCTGATAACATATAAAGGATTTTTGAAAAATTTAAAACAAAGTTTGAATAAACGTAATAATTAATGACAACTACATTTTTATAGGCAGCACATTTTGGAGGATAAATCCAGACTTAGAAAACTTGGAAAAAAATCTCACAAAGTCATTTTTACCTTTGAAAATCTTCAGTAATGGCTCTCCATTACTGAGTGATTCATCATTTCTGGTTTAATTTAGGTATTTTTTACCATAAAGTTGTGATAAATATGGGATGAATGATAAAGTTCTTTAATAATTTTCACACACTAATTTTATTAAATGTAATACATACTTTAAAATGTTTAGGTATCTATCATGTAGCAAAAGTATATATGAATGTCACATCTATTCCATTCATACCTAATAAACAATCACAAGATACTAATACATTTTGGAATGTTCGAAGATAGAATCATTAAAGATAAACTTAAGAAAGCATGTAAATAAATTAGATACATTTAAAGTAAATTAAATTAGGGTTGCCTGGGTGGTTCAGTGGGTTAAAGCCTCTGCCTTCAGCTCAGGTCGTGATTCCCAAGGTCCTGGGATCGAGCCCCACATTGGACTTTTTGCTTGGCAGGGAGTCTGCTTCCCCCTTTCTCTCTGCCTGCCTTTCTGCCTACTTGTGATCTCTGTCTGTCAAATAAATAAATCTTAAAAAAAAAAGTAAATGAAATTACCAAAAAAAGTAAAGTAAATGAAATTATATCTCCATTTGAAACACATGATATATAAACTTATACTGAACTGAACACCTACATACACAAAATTTAAAAAAAAATAGATGTAAGACAAGCATTATCTATGTATATTTGACACTGCTTTACTAAGGCAATAACTTAAATCTTCAATGAAAAATAACGCTGCTTTTAGATTATGATACAGCATCTTATCAAAGCTATATTATTTAATTGAAAGAACTGATTTTATTTTGTTGAATTTTTTCCCAAGGACACAGTTACTCTCTAAGTCCTTAGCTTAGCAGTCACTATTTCAAGCCCAGAAAAATCATGATAGCTTTTGTGCATCATCCTTGACAAGGGTTTTAAGCCAGGTAGAATTAGTAAAGACTACAGTATAGAAAATGGAAGTTAAAAAAAAAATTCTCAGATTTCAGCATAATTTTTCACTACTTGATATAAATAAAACACAGCAGAGGCATCCCTTTTTATTGCCTCAGGGAACAGAGAAGCCACACTCAAAAGGAGCTCTTCTCTTGGGACTGTATCCAAGAGTGGCAGACAAATCTTTTACACTAGTAAAAATGAACAGTTCAGAGAACTCCTGCTTAGATATTCACACTTAATAAATCCAATTTTAGCAACATCCCTATTTAAATGAGAACAAATTCCCTGAAGCTTTTACTCCTCACCATATTCACCCTTCCATGTCTTTATTTGAGACTTCCATTTAGATTTTTGGATAAAGCTCAACATCAGCTAATTTAGTGTGCAGTGTTTACCAAAAAAAAAAAAAAAAAAAAAAAAAAAGCCTCCCAATACATTAACACAGAAAGTATATTTACAAACATTCCATATACCCCTCTTGTTCTCTTGCCTCTGGGCACAGGCACTTGTAAATTTTCTTTCCCAAGAGATATTGCTGAGTAAATTTTTTTGTCATTACAATGGATACTTATTTTCTTCCTTACCTATAGTCAACAACTATCTTTTACTTTGAACAAACTTTTTTGAAGCTTAAATAAGCAAGAATACATGAATACAGTTGCATTAGAGAAAGAAAAAAGCAAACTTTTATTCATCTGTTCAACAAACATACATTGGGTGTCTACTATGTGGCAGAATGTTCTAGACTCTTGGGATACAATGAAACAATCATACCTCTTATTCACCTGGGGGCATAATGAGTATGGCCAGGGTTTTAAAAAATGCTCATTTAGAACATCTAGAATGCTACCAGAAGTTCCTGATTTTTAAAAAATTGTATGTGAAAAGTCTTGGAGAGTTGTAAGCCAAGGAATACCATGAGATGATTTGTGTTCTCAAAACATCTTTCCAAATGCCCCAAACCAGGAGTGAAAACAAAGAGAGCATCATGGAGACCATTATGTAGATCCAGGCAACAGATGATAGGGATCATCAGAAAGAAGACTACAAATTAGTAGGTGATTTTATGAAGTGGTCAGGCTTAGCATGTCAGTGTAGAGAGGATTCTCTTAAAATGTTAAATTATTAATATTTTGAATAATTTTGTCTCTTTAATAAATAAGTGAAAATTGGAGTAGCATAAAAATTACCAAATAAAGGAATATTTTAAGCTATGGAGATGTTTATAAACTATTGATTAATTTGAATCCTTTAAAAAAATGAATTCAAACTATATAAAAAGTGTTATTTAGATAAACATTAAGTAAGTCATTCTTTTTCTATTACAAGCATCCTAAGTAGAAAACAAAAGGGATAATTAATAACCACTTACCTCTCAAAGCACGTATTATCTTTGAAGTATTACTGAAATCACATTAAAAACACTGGAATATAGGTTACTACTGGGACAATTTTATGTTTATAAAATAACTTTCCAAAAACAGTCAAATAATATTCAAAAAATAAACACTTAAAATTTATACCTCTTTTCAAAATACACAAATTTAGCCTATTAAACTATATTCCATGTATCACATGGTTGAAAATAATGAAGAAATAGTTCAGAATATCTATTCAATCACATCAGCACGAGTCTCAGATATTTCTTACCTTATAACTTGAGAGGCTGAGCCCCAATGACACAATAAAGTTCTCTAAAGCACAATTGAATATATTATTTTACTGTTCTATTTGTAAAAGAGTGATTACTTGGCATACATTTATAAGCCACAACAAATTTCCATTCACTAATAATGACAGTTTCTTAAAATGGTAAGAAGTTTGGCCTTATATTTTTTATAATAAAATCTTCACTAATTCTTCCTGACTTAAGCTTCTACATATTCTAGCCATTCCATTCCTAGGTATTTATGTTCATACAAAAATTTGTACATAAATTTCATAGCTTGATTTTTAATTGAATCAAATTGGAAACAACCAAAATTATCCATCAAAAAGTAAGTGGATTAAAAAATTCTGGTATATCCACAAAATGGAATGCTACTCAACATGAAAAGAAATGAACTACTGATTATTCACAAAATGTGAATAAATCTGAAAACAAAAGCAAACAGTGAAAAAAGGCAGACAAAATATTACATGATTTAATATTTAATATTTCATAGATATAAAATTCTAAAAAATGCAAACTGATCTATAATGACAGGAAGAAGATTAGTAGTTGGGGGGACAGTTGGAAATGGTCTGCATGGATTACAAAAAATGATACTCTTAGGGTTGGTGAATATATTCATTAATTTAATTGCAATGTTCATTTCAGAGATTATGCATATATGAAAATTCATCAAATTGTACAATAAATATGTACAATTAATGGCACATCAATTAAACCCCAACAAAAATATTAAAATGGGTCATTAATTGGGTGCCTGGGTGGCTCAGTGGGTTAAGCCTCTGCCTTCGGCTCAGGTCATGGTCTCAGGGTCCTGGGACCTAGCTCTGCATCGGGCTCTCTGCTCAGCAGGGAGCCTGCTTCCCTTCCTCTCTCTCTCTGCCTGCCTCTCTGTCTACTTGTGATCTCTCTCTGTCAAATAAATAAATAAAATCTTTAAAAAGAAAAAAAATGGGTCATTAATTGACATGTTAAATATTAGTCGATGGAAATACTTATAAATGGAGTAATAGAAGAAATTAAGAACAAGAATAATTATTTTAATTATAAGTTAATATATAAATGAAAGCTATAGTAAATCGTAATATCAAATATTAATCTTCATATCATATATATCCTGTTTGCTGTAACTTATTTTCTTCTATTTTTATTTATGTCTTGGCTTTTTTCACTGTTTAATAAATGAGATATAAGGGAACTGATGTATATTTTTAGAAAGCTTCATAATTCCAGAATCAGTAAATAAATGGGATGAGAATAGAAAATCTTTGGGATTTAAAAAATGCAATGCCTTGGAAATTAAGGAATACACTTGTCATACCTGATGAGGGCCAGGGCGATGTATGACGAGTTGAATCCCTATATTGTACACCTGAGACTAATATAACACTGTATGTTGACTAACTGGAATTAAAATACAACCTTATAAAAAATAAAATAAAATAGAATATCATTGGTCATAAAAGATGAAAATAAATAGAAAATACTTGCGTGTACACCTGCCTTTCACTATTTCAATGAGGAGTATATCATATAAACACAGCACATTAATGTTCATATGTTAGCTTTACTATTATAAAACTAAAATAATACACTATTATATAATAAAAATAATTATAAAAATAAGAAACTATTTTATAAAAATCAACTTCACTATTACTGATACAATCATATCTCCTGCTCATAAGACACTTAACAAATCTATCCAAATATAAACTCTTAAGTTTACTTGCTGTCCATGGGGCATCCATATTGAAAAGTTAATTATGTCATCAGAAAAAGCATATGGAAAGAACAGTGAAATACAGTTACCAAGAACATAGAATGACCTTTGTATTTTAATAATAAGTATGTGATTAATTTCAGACCTCTATTTCAATTAATAGCTATGAGTATTTTGCTTGATTAAAAACAACAACAACAACAATTTGGACCACTTAGGTGGCTCAGTCAGTTAAGCATTTGCTCTCAGGTTGGGTCCCAGGATCCTGGGATCCCAGGGTCCTGGGATCAAGCCCCACATAGGGCTCCCTGCTCAGCAAGGTGTCTGCTTCTCTCTCTCCCTCTGCTGTTCCTCCTGCTTATGTGCTCTCTCTGTGTCAAATAAATAAATAAATAAATAATCTTAAAAACAAAAACAAAAATTTAATGGGGAGTAGATAGACAATTTGTAATCAGAACTGAATTATTCACTAATACAATTCATTTCACAGATTCTTAGAATAATGTATTCTTCAAATATTTACTGATGTGTTGCTGACAAAAAAAAAAAAATCACCTCCTAGAATAACACATTGGTTATATATCACTACAGATGATTAAGGGGAAAAAAAAGCACATGACAGTTTTTTCTGGCATTAAATAAAAATTTCTGAACCAGTGTTTGACAGTGTAAAAAAATGTATAAACTGATCATTAATAGAATATGAAATATGAAGGTATAGATAAAATATTTCAGAAATAAATGCAGATTTGGAATCACTGTTTATTCCACCAGGAGAAATGCAGTAAAATAATGTAATATTAGCTGTAACTTATTTTGTATTTCATTTTTTAGCCATAACTTATTTAGAGAATATTCAAAAAGCAAAAAGATCAAGAAGAACTTATATTAAGTCACAAAATAAAGTTTGGTTTATCTAAAAGAGGGATTTTCTTATTGTGAGTTGTAGAAATAATAGCATATTTAGACTTTCTTTTATTCTCACGAGAGAATGATCAATGGATTGAGATGAGAGTATCTTCTGTTAAGGCTGTCTTAGATATATTCTTTTTTTCCATTTCCTATGCCTGATTTTGTTAGTGAAGTGATCTCTTATAGTCAGCAATCATTTTGCCAAAAGTGATCATTTTGTCAGTAGTAATTCTATTTAGTTTAACACACACACACATTCTTTAATTCATATTGTAGTACCAGGTTAATTACTGAGGCATTATTGGGACAATTAAAAATTAGAGACTCCTAGGACGCCTGGGTGACTCAGTCAGTTAAGCATCTGTCTTCGGCTCAGGTCATGATCGCAGAGTCCTGGGACCCAGCCCCTCATTGGGCTCCTTGCTCAGGAGTCTACAGCTCCCTGTTTGTATGCTGTCTCTCTGTCTCTCTGACACACAAATAAATAGATACAATCTTTAAAAAAATAACTAAAAAATAGAGACTCCTTTTATGTAGCAAAATTTGAGTTGTGGAAATTTTGGGTTTAATATTATTATTGTGAAACAGGAAATAGAGTATTTTCCTACAACAAATACATAAATATTTATAGATAACCTATGGCTTTTCAGGTTTTCCCCTCTTTGTATTTTTAAATTAGTTTACTAAGGATTTATCTACAATGTACTCTTATTCATTTCTTATGAAAAGAACTTCGTTAAAATTAAAATTTATCTACACTCATTATTACCAAAATCCTAAAACTTTGTGAAGCAGATTGTTTCTTACACTGTTGATACTGTATTAGCAGGGTCAACTATAAAATAATAATTGCATATAACTTGTGATAAAATACACATTATAGGATTCCAAATGAAGAATCAAACTTTAATTGAGAGGAGAAAAAAGGTATATGCACTGTTGCTTATGTGGAGAAATAACGTCATATGCTATTTATTTATTTTTATTTTTTTATTTTTTTTAAGATTTTATTTATTTATTTGACAGACAGAGAACACAAGTAGGCAGAGAGAGAGAGGAGAAAGCAGGCTCCCTGCTGAGCAGAGAGCCCGATGCAGGGTTTGGTCCCAGGACCCTGGGATCATGACCTGAGCTAAAAGCAGAGGCTTTAACCCACTGAGCCACCCAGGCGCCCCATCATATGCTATTTAAAAATTTGCTCAAGCACTCAAATATCTAGATCACACAGGGACAATAATTTATATCACTTTTTACATCTACCTTTGCTATATACAGAAAAGTAAAACTCACAAATCTGTATTGACTCTGATGGACAATGCCTGTGCCATATTGAGAATGACAGCTGAGCTGAATCAAGGACAACTGTGCAAGCCAAGTTCAAAAGGAACTGACTTGATGTAGAGCAATTTTACCACAGGCCACAAAGTGCACCAGTTCATTGACTGCAAGCTCTTTAGAACAGCCTGTGCTCATCCCGAATTACACAGGAGGGACAGACGTTGTGGGAGGTGGGAGGGAAGTCATCACATTTAGAGCTCCAAAGCATATTAACACTCTTTCTGCAAAGCTCACCATCTTTCAGACATGCTTACCTCAATGCTTTTTGATAAATTGCTTAGTCAAAAAAAAATACTTGAGAATGTGCTAAACAACTATAGTTGTACTTTCTTTGTCAGTATATGGAAAACTTCAATCATTTCTCACTGCACAAATGTGCTCTGGGTGAC
The DNA here is from genome assembly GCF_902655055.1 of Lutra lutra. NCBI lineage: Eukaryota > Metazoa > Chordata > Mammalia > Carnivora > Mustelidae > Lutra > Lutra lutra. The sequence continues at coordinate 158,536,596 of NC_062280.1, forward strand.
GGTGGAGTTAAGGATGAAACAAATGACTGATTACATAGTGATGAATTTTAGCTGTGAGTGTTTTGGGGGGAATAAATTTTCCCACTCCCCTTTCAGGTCTCAATTCAAAAATGGGTTTCTCAGTGTGGTTTTCCCTAAATGCAGATCCTACCACTTATACTACTATAACTACACTCTAATTAGAAATTACTCATCACCTTAGTGATGTGTCTATGTTATGCACTAGAAGTATACCTTATAATGGCAGGCCACATGTTTGGCTCATTCAACACTGTGCTCTAGAGGAATACTTTGCCACATATTAGACACTCAGTACATACTTGCTGAATGGATATATGCATGGATTTTATAACCAACTACTAGAAAGACCACTAGCATAATAGACAAACTATACACAGGTAATGCATTATACTTATGAAGCAATGTATAGCCATTCATATTTCATAAATACAAGTGCTAGAGTAATTTGTCCAAAAACACAGAATGAGGAATCACAGGTTTTGATTCATATAATTACTATGATCAAAATTTGTGTTGTCTAGGAAAATTTACTTGTGAAGTTGTGGTGAGAATTCTTTACGATAATAGATGTAAAACATTTTCTACCATTGTTGGCATAGTATTTCTATCAATACTATATTTTATATAGTATTTAGTAATAGACATTAGTAGCAAAAAAAAAAAAAAAAAGTGGCGGCATAATTTAACCCACCCTTCAATAGATGTGACCATGATAGATTTGCAAACATTCCATTTTCTTACCTTGCTTCACACTTCTGTATAGAAAGACTATAATTTCTCCCTGTTTAACTCAGGAATGGCAAGTGACCACACTGGCAATGCAGTGTAAAAATACATGATATGAGTTACTTTGGGGGCAGAAACTAAGAATCAAGTGCAGATGTCTCTTCTCCTCTGCTATAATGTATAGAAATGCTCAGGATAGAAGCTGCTGCCATTTATCCTGAAACTTAAATGACATTGAGCAGAGCAACCAATGACCCAAAATGGAATTGAACTGAGAAAAGGAAATGAACTGCTGTTTTTATAAGCTTCTGTGATTGTTAGACTGTCTTCAAGAGTAGCATAATGTAATTTAATGTAACATATTTAGCAACCCTCTTTTTTATTTAATTAGAGGCACTCCAATTTTGGTGGAAAGATTACATAATGAAAAAAAGATAGTCATAGCATCTCAAAATATGATCTAGAAACTTAGAAGTCCTGAAAGTCCAGAATTTAAATTTTCAAAGCATTTTTTTTTAACAGTGAAAAAGCCATTAGAGTTTCAAAAAACTACGCTTTAGAGGAACCACATTAAAAGTTCATACTGTAGGGGTGACTGGGTGGTTCCCTCAGTTAGGGGGCTGTCTTTGGCTTGGGTCATGATCCCAGATTCCTGGGATGGAGCCCCGCATGGGTCTCTCTGCTCAGCGGGGAGACTTCTTCCTCTCCCTCTACCTGCTGCTCTGCCTACTTGTGCTCTCTCTGTGTCTGTTAAATAAAGAAAATGAAATCTTAAAAAAAAAAAAAAAACTTATACTGTAAACCATGGATGAGAAAGAAAGGAAATGGAGAGCCATGCTCACACAGGGAATGACTCACCTGGAAATGAACACAGTGAGTACTCGTGTTTAGTGTTTAGCCTTCCAATCAAGATAAATGCAGAGGGGTGCCTGAGTGGCTCAGGCAGTTAAGCATCCAACTCTTGATTTTGGCTCAGGTCATAATCTCAGGGTCGTGAAATCAAGCCCCTTGTCAGGCACTCAGCATGGAGCTTGTCCCTCTCCCTCCCCCTGCTTGTGCTCTCTCTCCCAAATAAATAAAATCTTCTTTTAAAACAACATAAATGCAGAGATATGAGATTACACATGTGCTTTGGGCATTTAAGGTGAAGTTAAAGCAGCATTGAGGCTTATATACAATTCTCTAGTCTGAGCATGATAGAGCACTAGGGGCTGGTGTAGGGTAAAGCTCTCCTAGGCTGACTCAGAAAACCCCTACCCCCAGCCTAGATAGCAGATGACTAGGGTCACAAAATCAGCACCAGGTAGGGCAAACAGAAGAATTACCAGGATTCCAATAGAATCATGAGAAACATTAAACTGATATTTTTAAACCATTGTGTAGTACTATTCCCTTATTCAGTATAGTAGTCCCCGAGGTCTGCCATAACAAAATACCACAGACTGAGTGGCTTAAACAGGAGAAATGTATTTTCTCATAGTTCTTAAGACTGGAAGTCCAAGATCAAGGTGCCATCAGGTCATTTTTCCGTAAGGTATCTCTTCTTGGCTTACATATGGCTGCTTCTCAATGTGTCTTCAGTGTTGTTTTTCAGTTTTTCTATTTTTGTTTCTTTGGTAGCATTCTATTTGTCGTTCATTTATGTCTTTGCCAATATCACAGTGTTAATTATGATAGCTTAATCTTTATAGCTTATAGAAAATGGTGTCAGTACAATTTCCTCCTTTTGTTAGATTTTCTTTCTTTCTTTCTTTCTTTCTTTCTTTCTTTCTTTCTTTCTTTCTTTCTTTCTTTCTTCTAATTTTGGTTTATTTAGAAATAATGTTTTTAATTTCCAAAGATGGTTTTCCCCTGAGTTCTCTTTATTTTTGCTTAATTACATTGTGGTCCTGGAAGGCTATTTGTAAGATACAATTCTTTAAGTGATTCCATATTTGATATTTGATCACTGACAGCTTTCAGGTCCCATGGCACCCTTCCTGTTTCTGCTCTATGTCTGGACAAGGAGATAAAGCTTGCAGACTCCTTGCAAACACTCATGTTTGGGTTCCTCCACAGGAATCCTCATTGTGATCCCCCATCTGAACCACTAAACAAGAAAACCCATTGTGCGGGTAGTAAATCTTTCCATGTCTTCTTGATGTATTGTGGCATCATTAGTCTTGACATCTGAATCATTTTGAAACCTTGGTAGTTATGTATCTTTTTCAAATCCCATTGCATTTACTTACACTGTCCAGCCCTCTCTCAAAACATTTCTTGAGACCAAAAAAAAAAAAAAAACCCCACAAAAAACACACTCCAAATTATTAAAATTTTTAATTAAAAATTATTAAAAATTATTTTAAAGTTATTAAAAATTACTGCATATTTGGTAATGTTTATTTTATCCATTTCTTTGTTTTGCTCGTTCTTATAGTAAGTAATTTTTCTAAGGTTTTGTTCCTCAATAAATAATTTGTGTTTGTACAATGCAATGAGTTTATATATATGTATATATTACCTATATACATATATGTATAATATATAGTGAAATAATTACTACAATAAAGTTAGTCTGTCAATAATGCATATCACATCCATAACCTCAATAGTTATCATTTTTTGTGTGTGTGGTGAGAACTTCTAAAATCTATTCTCTTAGCAACTTTCAAGTACACAGTAGAGCATTGTTAACTATAGCTATCATGCTGTATTTTACATCCTCAGCACTTACTCATTTTACAGCTGGAGGTTTGTACTCGTGGACTACTTTTACCCATTTTCCCTACCCCATATCCCCTTGCCCCTGTCAACAACCAATCTAGTCTCTGTTTCTATGAGTTCAGTTTTTTGTTTTTGTTTTTGTTTAGATTTCACATATAAGTGAGATCATACAGTATTGGTCTTTCTCTGTTTCTCTGCCTGACTTACTTTACTTAGTATAATGCCCTCAGAGTCCATCCATGTTTTCCCCAATAGTGGGATTTTCCTTCCCTTTTTATGCCAGAGTAATATTCCATTGTATGTATACCCAGAAGTAGGATTAGTTGATCATATGGTAGTTATATTTTTAATTTTTTATGGAAACTCCATATAGTTTCCCATAATGTCTGTGCCACTTTGCATTCCCACCACAGTATACAAGTCTTTTCTCCACATATTAGCCTGCACTTGCTATCTCTTGTTTTATTTTGATAATAGCATTTTAGAAGGTGTGAGGTGATCTCTAACTGTGGTTTTCATCTTCATTTCCCTGATGACTAGGGAAGACCACTCTTAAGTGGCCAGGTAGGGAGCAAAGCACTGCACATAATTGTCTTTCCCCAAAATACAACCTAACCTTCCGAATTTGAAGCTACCTTTTTACTTTCATTTACCACATCTTAACTAGAGGAAAGCTCTCTATGCAGCACTCTGGGCTTTGTTTCAGGAGAGTCACAGCCATAATTTATCTCCTGCTGCAGCATAAATCCTTTTTTACCAGGTTATAAGGAAAAATGATTTCTTGTTTGTTCCACTATACCTATAGTGTTCTTAGGTGCTCCTAGTAACGTTTGTGATATGATTCCATTATCTTTATACTGTATGACTCCATTACCTTTATACTCTATGACTCCATTATCCTCTAGATAGCACATTGTAAGTCTAAGTATTTAAATGATATTCTTGTTGTGTTCAAATAACCCAGTGAATATGAAAATCACCAACATAATCAAGAATTTTTTCACTTGTGTTTTGAAAGCTGATGCTTTGTTTTATGTTTTTAATATAATTTGTTTATTTTTATATAATGTTCAAAAAAGAAATAACTAAACATTGAAAGGGCTTTGATTTTAAAAAATGATTCAATTTTGACCCCCCCCCTTTTTTTTTTTTGCTATACTCTAAGTGATCATTTATATTCAGTTCATAGCCATGAAAACTATTTCAAGAGCAGCAGGTGTCAAAATGCATTTTAGAATGAGAAACATTTCATTGTTTATAAAACAAACAGATTACCACTATAATCAATAGATGAGATATACAACTATTTAATTATTTTATAATTTTATTTAATCCTATAACTCAAAATATTTCACTAGAGAGCTGCATACACTAAGAATATAAAGGTTAGTTATATTCATTTCTATCACTATGCAAAGCATGTTATTTACTTGTTTATACAAATTAATGAGTGATAAAGTACATGTTAAATTTAAGATATAGAATAACAATGAAAACCTTGCAATGATGTGATTTATAAATTAAAATTATAATAATATCTGGTTTATTGACTTATTTCTTAAAGATTTTATTTATTTGAGAGAGAGAGAGAACATGAGATGGGGAGGGTCAGAGAAAAAAACAGACTCCCAGCTGAGCAGGGAGCCCAGTGAGGGGCTTGATCCTGGATCATGATCTGAGCAGAAGGCAGTCCCTTAACCAACTGAGCAATCCAGGCACCCTGGCTTATTGACCTTTGAACAAAGTATATAGAATTAATCCTATTGGTTAGAAGAATACCTTGAATTAAAAAATTATCACAGGAAATATTGCCATAAGGTAATTTCTAAAATGTATAAAATACACCTGTATACTAATGAAATCAGTTTTTTTTTTTAAGATTGTATTTATTTATTTGACAGACAGAGATCACAAGTAGGCAGAGAGGCAGGCAGAGAGAGAGGTGGAGGCAGGCTCCCTGCGGAGCAGAGAACCCGATGCGGGGCTCGACCCCAGGACCCTGGGATCATGACCTGAGCTGAAGGCAGAGGCTTAACCCACTGAGCCACCCAGGCGCTCCATGAAAGTAGTTATTTTAATTGCTAAAAATTTATACATATGGAAAGTTGGCTCTATTGTTTGCATAAAACATGTCTGATACATTTAGTACCTGAGAGAGATTGTGAAATCTTAACAAAAAGAATGTCTTCTGAATTAGAAGTTAAAATATATTCTGGTGGGGCTCTATTTAAGTAAACACTTTTTTTTTTTCTTATGCTTTCAAAGAATTTTCTGAAGACAAATTAACTTCGGTGAATAAGTGAAGTTATCCTAAAGAGTTTCAATCAACATAATCTAGCCAAAAAATGAGCTCCAGTTTTGAAACTAGAAAAACCTCAGGTATTCACTCAAACATTTAAGAAGCATTAAATCTTGGACAAGATAATATTTAGCCTCACTTACCTCATCTGAAAATGGGAAAGATGCTTGACTTAAAGGATATTAAATAAAATTATATTCTAGGACAAAGTACCTATGGAGCAAGTATCATTATCTCTCTCTCTCTCTATATATGTATATATATATATAATCTATATATTTTCTTAAAAATTTATTATACCACCATAGCTGTTTGGACACACTTTTAAACTGATAAATCTTAAAATGAAATGAAAGCATAGTCTTCTTTCCTCATTTGAAAAGGAGTAATGACATATAGATATGTATTTAATTATATATATCAATATTATACAATTTATATTTATATATAAATTTATTATATATTATAAATTTAATATTTATTAAATCTATATATAATATATAAATTTATATATAATCTCTGATAAATAGTCATATCTATATATATCTGTATCTATATATATGTAAAATCTATGTGTCTTGTTGAGGACAAATAAGGCAAGTCTAATTTTATTTTAGTGAAATGATTCTTTATCTGAATTAAGGGTTAAATAAAACAAATTTAAATGACACTTAATTTTTTCTAATGGAAAAAGGACACAGAGAAGTGAGACCAATATTGACTGTAATTCTTCAAGATCAGTAGCTTGGGATAATAACACGAATCATGGCACATTTCCTTAAATAAAAACATGTTTATTCATATTTCAATACTAAAACTCATGTTTTGATTTAACTCTCACCTTCATCTTTTTGACTGAGAAATTCTCCCAGGTAGCTTGAAGCCTCACCACATATTCAGCGGTTTCTCAGTGACTCTCATCCTTGTCTGTATAGTACAATCACCTGGGAAGCTCTATAAATTACAAAACCATGCCTGGGTCCTACACCTCAAGATACTCATTTAATTGGACTGGGTTGCATCCAGGGCATGAGGGTTTCTAACAACTCCCAAATGATACTAAAGGGCAGCCAAAGGAGAGAAATAGTGATCTAAGAGATTATTTTGTGCAAATACTGGGCTTAGTCAAGAATTTTAAAACCTTCAATCTTCAATGTATTTTTATCATTTCCATGCAGCTGCATCAATATTTTAAAATTAATTAGTCAATAACCTTTAAGTCTACCAGTTAAGAGAGATATATTTAACACACCTTCTCCCTAATCAAGGTGTATAATATAATTTAAAACAAAATAGTTGATCATCATTTTCCTTTATCAACTCAAAACATAATTATGGTTTACTTGTTTGCTCTTTATTAAAACACAAATAACTAAACAAGTTGAAATTGTTATGACTATATTTATACATGCATTAAAACTACTTTGTGTGGAATTCTGTACTGTTTGGTGAACCATTTTCCCAATGGGAGGCTCTCCAGAGGTTCATTATTACTAGGTGCTTCTGTTAAAGTAACTGTAACATCCAGTCATTATATAATGCTTCCTATGAAAAAATTCAAGAGCCCCCAAATTAGCGTTCTACTAAGGTATTGTTTTAATGACAGCAATTATCACTGATGGTAATGTGACTGCTTTCTAGGAGCTAAAGTAAATAGTCTTACTTTGAAGAATCTTAAGATACAGCATAATGATTCATATTAATGAAATAGCCTGATAATCTTGTCAGATGAACTGTAACACCTTGTGGGACTATTAGAAACTGTGTTAACTTGGTTCTCTTCCTATTTCCTTAACGAGTTTTAATTTATGTTATGTAAATTTCCCACACTGAATTAGACTGGGGTCAGCTCTAGATATTCTCACTGTTCCAGCCGTCACGAGATTCAGGGTTCTGAAATTTGTCTACAGCATCCTCCCTAAAGCCACACGGGTGCACACAAGCGTGCACACACACACACACACACACACACACACACACAAAGAGGGGAAGCAATGGTAACAGAAAAAGGAACAAAAACAAAAACAAAATCCCCAGAAAACAACAAAATAAACCTCATTACAAACAATAAAATCAGACATACGTAGAAAAATTGGATACAAGTAAAGGTTAAAAAAGCATTATTGTTTATAAGGGTTGGCTAAAAATAAACTCAGTCACACATCAAAATGATTAATGTAGATAATGTTTCTTACCTGCCCCCTTTAGCTAGAGTACATGGGGACAGGAGAATTTCTTCCTATATTCAAACTTTTCATAGGTTTCTTGATTGAGGTGTGGAGAAGGAGTTCTCTCTAGGGATTTTTAAGATAGACTGCTATTCATTTGGGCTGGTCTATTGTAACATTGTGAATATGAACACAACATAGCGTGTGATTCTATGATCAGATGATCAAAGTTCAAAATGAGTATAGCCACTTTCACCAATCTATATTTTTAAATGTAAATTGTTTAGAATGAGGCATTTACATCTTTAGATAATGGGATATGGTTTAATCTTTTTAAGCACATCTTTCTTCCATAGGTGAGTGCACAGCATTTTACTTTTCTGAAAACAAATAAACAAATCCAAGTGAACATGGATTTCAAATATTTTATTCGAACTAATTTCAAATATTAAAATAAGTTAATTTTTTGTTTTTTAAAACAGTACTTATTTACTCATTCAGACTTAAAATGTATTCTCAAAGTTTCCTAGCAAGGCCACTTTGGTTAATATTAAGAGAAAGAGACTTTCTTTCACAGACCTAAGACATATTTTTATTAATACACTCAAAAATATGTATTAAGTGGCTACTATGTTCCAGGAACTCTTCTAGGTTCTAAGTAAAAAGCAATGAACAGCACAGATACATTTCCTGTCCTCATGAATCTTGTAATTTTCTGAACTCTGAGTAGATTTATTTTCAAAAACTTCTGAGGATAGAGTTTTTCTTAATGGTATCATTATAATTTAATCCTGGAGAGCCTGGGTGGCTCAGATGGTTAAGCGTCTGCCTTCGGCTCAGTTCATGATCTCAATGCTCTGGGATATAGACCCTCATCGGGCTCCCAGCTCGGATCTGCTTCTCCCTCTGCCTCTGCCTCTCCCTTTGGTGTGCTCTCTCTGTCTCTCTGTTTCTCAAATGAATAAATAAAATCTTTTTAAAAAATGAAGAATAAAAATTTAATCCCTACATTTCTATAAAAATTGTCACTAATGAATAGTATAACTGACCACTATTGATATTAACCCTTAAAAATAAAAAGAGCTTTAACACATTTTCTCTAAATTTATGTACAAAATAGAACTACTAAAAAAACTTACAATGCAACAATTACATGTTATAATTTACAACAATAACAGAGCTAATTCAAAAATACTCTTCATATGTTTCCTATTTGTAACAAACTTAATATTTAATATTATTCCCAATATATATTTTTTTTTTCAGGTGGAGGTGAGGAGAGGGAGAGAGAAAATCTTAAGCAGGCTAGTGCCCAGCATAAACCTGACATGGGGCTGGATTTCACAACCCTGAGATCATGACTTGACACAAAATCAAGAGTCCTGCACTTAACCAACTGAGCCACCCAGGCATCCTGCTCCCAGCATGCTTAGCTGCAATCACAAACTCCAAAAAAAATCAAGGACTAACATTGCCATTTTGAGTTAAAAAAAAAAATGCTGTCAGTTATGGTGTCAAATAAATTGAAAATTTGCATCGTTGCATCGAAACCATTGCATCGTTTCTTTCATTCTTTAACTTACTCTTGTTCATTTTCTTAGTTTAAATGTTATTGCAAGAACTAGTCATGCTTACATTATATGCCTACCATATAATTTTGTAAAAATAAATAAAATTTTATTATATTTCTGGTAGTTGATCTTTCCTGCATTTAATAATCTGAATTGCCTGTGCCCCTGTTTTGTAGCATGGAAACAGAAGTGCTACTCTCAGAGAGTAAGAAACCCCTACTGAGAGTGTGGATAAGGCCCTGAGCTACCACTCTAATAGCATGATAATTTTTTAAATACACAGGTCTCCTGGACTAGGAAGAAAGCTACGTGATTCCAACGTATTTATAATCTGGGTGCAATTACCAAAGAACTTGCCTCTAAGAGGTAGTATACAGATATACAGAGGGCCGCCAGGGACTCTTGGGAAATATCTAGGGCAAGACAGTTCACTAGCTCACCAAGCCCAGTTGATCTGGGATCAAGAAATATATGTTGTGCTCATATGATCTTGGTCCATCTGCCTTTTAACATACCTCCAAACGTTTTATACTCATCCCGTAATGATCTGTGGTCTAATTCATTGTTTTTATGACTCATTCTTGTTAAACTTTTCATTTTATTTTAAATAATTTCTTGTCAGGTGAATTGTAATCATTGAGATCAGATACCACATGCTCCTAAGCTGTAGTCAGATTGCCTATCCTGGTAGCATGTATATAATATCAATTTTAGATATATCCCATGCTTCCCACATTGTCTTTTAAAATCATCCATAATCTCTCTTGCATCCATCCTGTAGGGTCTGGAGTGTGCTAAATATACACCTTTTTCTCTCATCATAGCAAACAGACCAATAACTACTCTACTTTTCCCCAACCGTCACTACTTTGAAGCTCATGACAACAGTCTATACCACGTATTGTCCCTTTTTGCCCCAGTTATTTATAGATTCCCTAGTTCAATGTCCTTCATTCTCTGACGACTTGGTCACCCAGCTCACTCTATCTTTCCCACACTATTTGTGTTTTAATTTTCAGTTATCTCACCTCCACATACACAATGTTTTCAATATCCACTTAGACACAACTTTTTCTGAAGAATTCTCCTTCAGTGACCATTTGGGCACATTAAATCAGTCTTTAGACTGAATTACAGGTAGCAGTTTACTTTTCCTCACTATTTACTATCTTCATTCCATCTTCCAGTCAGTCCATTGATGCTACCATTATTTTCTCTGTTCTCCAAGCCCTCATACGTGTCTTCCTTACATGCCTGACTTAAATTCAGTGAGAACACATTCTAATCTCTCACTTGTGCATAAAGTCTCAGCACAATTACCCACTCCCTCTTCTGTTTCATTTGCTGAAAAAACTATGTATTATATTATTATAACCAGCCATCTGCTTTTAAGTCATCATTAAATAAGTGAACTTGAAGGAGAAAAACTTAACAACTAGGTTGAATGATCTCCCTTTAATATCCCGACCACAGAACTCAAGGGTGCCCTTAGGGCTGATGATTCTATCCGTTTTCCTACTCTACTCACTCTCCCATTACTCTGGATAACTATTCAAATTAGTCTCTGCTCTTTGGAACCACAGCATCTTCTTACGGATGTACATCGAATAGTTATTTCTTATTTCACTGTCAAAGTAGAAAAACAAGAAAACTAATGAATTTTCCCTCTTGCTTCTCTGTCAGCAATATTCTTATTTGCATAGAAGCATATTATGGTTTCTCCTAGCCTAAAGGCAAAATAAAAATAAATAAATAAATATATAAAACACCCCTTACTGGGCCTCATCCTCTAGCTAGTGCCTGATTTATCTGTCATGCTTGTCTCATATTTTCTAAATTCCTCTGCATTCTCTTTCCAACCAACTCCAATCAGGCTTTGCTTTTCGCACTTCAAATTAATATCACACGCCATCATCTCCTCCACTCATCCAAATTCAGTGGTCAATCATCAGTTCATATCTAAGTTGGTTTAGTCGAATCATTTCACATTCTTTTATTACTTCTACTCTTTCTAGAAACATGTAATTCCCTAAACTATGACACTGTTCTTCATTGCTTTTGCTTCTATGACAAGGGAAGCTGCTTCTCAGTCTCATTTGCTTATCCTTCCTCATTTTATGGACCTCATACCTCTGGAATATCTAAGAACACAGACATCAAACCTTCTTTCTTGTTATTTCTGCACTCACTTCCTAAGTTATCCCAAGCAGTCCAACACCTATAAATGTCATCTGTGGCTCTCATATATTCCCTATTCCCAATTGTCTTTCTGTACCTAGCACATGATAAGTCCTTATTAAATACTTGTTAAATGGAAGTAGAGATCAGTGAGACCTAAAATATCAGATACTTTTATAAAATGCACTGTTGAGATGCTTAGTGGTAGAGCCAGTGCTGATCTTTTGACTTCTAATCTTGTGATGAGTCCAAATAAGGAAATCATTCTCTTCATTCCATGTTTATTTTTTAAATGCATTACTTTTTTTTTCTTCAAAATGGCACTTGTCAGATGATTGATGCCTTTAAGCTTGAAAGTCAGCCATAAAAGATTCCATTTGTAGGCAATATAACACTCAGAAATATTAAATTTCTTTTTAATTTTGAGAATGGATTGAATGACTTGCAGGGTCAGGATATTTGCCAATTTTGATTTCCTAAGAAATGAAGTCTATAGACAAATAGATGACAGTATTACTTACACACAATTTTAAACACAACTAAAGTAGAACTTCAATTTTTATTTTGAATTAAGACCTAACTTTTACCATGTTAGTCTAGTATCAAGTTGGGAAAATTATTGAGATCTTTCTAAGCCTTATTTTCTTCATTGATAAAATAAAAAAATAGTAACTTTCTTAATAAGTTGTGCAAATTAACATATTAATGTATACAAAATAGTTTAGAATAGTATCTGACATATTAAAAATCCCTCAAAAGATATCATCATGATTTTATTAAGTTTTCAGTTAATTTAAGCTGATATTAGGTTAAAATTACATTTATTGAGTATACTGATGGCATCAAGATATATTAATGTTGGAATATATCTAGATTTAAAACTATATCACAAAAAGTAGCTGGACCAGTTCTAAAGTATGATTCCTGACACCTTTTCAATGTTTGTTCCTTTAGTAGCAAATGTAATGTATTTACTTATTCTGCATACTTTTATGTTTTACTTGAATCATAAGATCACCATTTAACTTCAGAATACAATATTCCTGGATTAGTTCCTGTTTTACAGAGCTGTCTGTATAAAGGAAGAATAACAATATACATTAAGCATAATTATGCCATATTCTATCTAGATCAGTCTATCAGTTTCCAGACTGCCTCCCTTGGCCATCACCAAAACATGTTTCTGCAAATGTCAAAACATACATACAGTTTATTTAGTCATAACTCCATTTTTAGTTTTGACAGTAAGAATATTTGCTTATATTCAAGAGAATATTTGTCTCTTGATCCTCCATTCATTCACCTGCCATTTTTCAAGTTTATCCTGATTGATTTAATTAATTCTCTTTGAAATGAACTTTTTTTAATGCCTGCAGCATTTTCCTGTGTTTGTTACAGCTGTTTTAATTTAATTTAAAATGTAGGCTAAGTACATCAATTACCAGGAATTCTGGTACAATATATGGTGACCTCTGGAGAATTACTTACTTTAGAAAATATACTTTGTTATTGCATACTGACTTAGAAAAGTATTGTATCATCTCAAGTGTTGCTTGAATAAAATTTATACAGTAATGAGTCACCTTGAAAAAATATGCCAGATGGTGAAGGAACTGAGAGATAGGAGGACCAGTTAGGTTAATGAGAAATGCATTGATGATTTTAGGGCATTTGTCTGAATTCTTAGAGCAGGTTTAGTCAGTACAAGTAAGAAGGAAGTTTAACATTGAAAGGGTATTTTTTTTCTTTAACATCTACCAAGCAAAGTTTTGTGCCACCTCTAATATCTTCAACTAAGAAAGTAGACTAGTGTCATACCCTTTAGTGTTTGCAGTGAATAATTTATACTATATAATAAATTATATAAAGAGAATTAGTGAACATAGCTATAAAGTAATGAGTTTAACTCTTAATTATCTATTTATTTTAAAATATCAGGTTTTCTTCTTAGTTGCTGGAAATATTACTTCCACTTTATTACAACAAACTTAATAATTTGCTTAGTTAAAATGCATTTTCCATCTATTTAATCAGTTTGTATAGTATGTTTCCACATGTAAGGAACCGCTTATCGGTAGACAGTTTAATTCAAATGGCAGTTCAGAAATTAGAAATTTAGCAAAATTTCCAAACAGCTTACATCAGGTGCTCCTTCAAAGCAAACATTAAATAAATCAACTCATCAATCTATGTCAACAACTTTTGTTCTCCTCATTTATTCCAGGAAGCAATTGAAAATCCATGAGATTTGTTAAGGTATTGACCATACTGTTTGCATCTTCTATATTTTAATGAAATATTTTCCCCTTACACATGAGTGCTCCCCCAAAAAATTCACGATATTTTAAGTCTTAACTAAATCTGGTTTTAGTGGTTTTAGTTACTGAAAATTATTTTCCCTTTTTCTTAAAAGTCTTAAAATATTTACTTAATGATTCTAGGCACAATGATATATGTAAGCATATTTTATATACCAAAAACTCCCAGTACTTACCTTTCCCTTATTTTATGGGAAAATTTACTGTTTTGAAATTTTGCTTGAAATATTATTTAAAAATAAATCTATTATCTCTATGAGAAAGAATGAAATTTTACCATTTACAGCGGCATGGATGGAGCTAGAAAGTATTAAGGTAAGCAAAATAAGTCAGTCAGAAAAAGATGGGTACCATATGTTTCTCTCATACATGGAATTTAAAAACAAAACAAATGAGCAGAAGGAAAAAGAGAGTGAGAGAAGCAAACCAAGAAGTGGACTCTTAACTGTAGAGAATAAACTGATGGTTACTAGAGGGGAGGTATGGTTTCAGGGGAGACGAGTGAAATAGGTGATGGGGTTTAAAAGGGACACTTGTCCTGATGAGTACCAGGTAATGTATGGAAGTGTTGAAGCACTGTGTTGTACACCTGGAATTAATATTACACTGTATGTTAATTAACTGGAATTTAAGTAAAAACTTAAAAAAAATAGCTCTAGTGCATTATGTAGTAAAATTCCTTTTCCTGTCACCTGTATATAACTAGAATTGAATGATAAAAGTAATTTATTCCTATGTATTCAACAACTCTTTGTATATCTTTCTCTGCTTCTGCTATTATTGATATAGTCACAGAACAAATGTGTTCATCTTACTACTTTCCCTTAAAAGTGAAGGTTCCAAGTTTTAGGAACTACAGTCTTTCTAGGTAAATGTGGAAATTTAGACAGCATATTAAAATAAACAATCCCTATTATGCCATCAGAGAAAAAAAGCCATGTTTCCTTGACTCAATTTTTAAGTTAAAAAAAAATATATATATATGGATTTGAGGTAGCGTGGGGAGTGGGAAGAGGATTAGAAAGGTTGAGGAAAAACCTTGAAGAAGTGAAATCAGGACAGAGATGGGTCAAGGTGGGTTTATTTTTTATCTCTCTTTTGTCTTCTAAGTTGTTATAAACCTCGAAGCTTATACATTTTATAAGCCCTTCATTTCTCCTAAATCCACAGAGCATGATTTTATTCTATCATAGTTTATTTGGAGAAAAAGTGATTTGAGAAATGAGCTCTTTTACATGTGACAGTATTATGTGGATAACTAAAGTTTGTACATTAGATGTTTAAGTAAGGAAAGAAAACAGTGCTATGAGTTGCTGTAATCTACAATTGCGTGTAATAGTGCTTGCACAGATCAGTTTGAGTTCTACTTCTAGAATATCCAAGGAGGTAGATATGTTATGTTTATATAGAAAATGGCAGAGGATTACTTTAAGAAATTGGAGAATATGACAAATGAAGAGGTAAAGAACCTCATTTTCAAGCTCCTAGATGTTTCCTTGAAGATGATGCCTCAGGTAAAAAAGCAATGTTAGTTTTTCACCTCATTTCACTGATGCAGTGGTAATTCACAGAAGTGCTTCTATGAATTGTGAAAGTATGTCCAGGTGTATGAATTTGAAAGCATCCAAGCATTCAGAATTTGCTTCAAGCTGCATTTTTTGTTTATATCAGAAAGCCTTTGAGACACAAGTGGTTAAATGAAGAATAATTAGAAGCAGAGTGAGATTGAATAAGCATAATAAAAGTACAGAATGATGTCTCAACACTTTCTGGTAATGAATATTTATTATGTTCTTTTACTGCTTGTACAAATAACCAAACATACAAATTTCTGTGTATGTTTGGTTAGCTCTAGTACTTCAAATAAATTTTTAAATGTTTTAATGTTAATACCTAACTTCCATTTAAAATATATCTTTATTCAAATAATTCATTCCATTGTACATTGTAACAATTTACTATAGACCCTGGACTGTTCTATAATGTTTGATTAATTTTTTTTTGTTTATCTAAAATGCTGACTAGTTCAACAATTTAAATGAGAAATATCAAAGTTTAATCTGTTTCCCTAAATTTGCAAATTCACAGTTAGTCTTAAGATAAGAACACAATAAAAAAAACACAAATGATTGGAATGGCATGACTTGAATTTAAATTCCATCTTTATAGCATCAAAGGGAAGTAATGGTTCTCATAGCTTGATAATATATTTGAAGATCCTCTAAGTTTTCTAAAATAAAAAAGTAACTTTTCCTACCTTCCTTTGCTTCTTTAGTCTCTTACTATTATTCTTACTTTGTGACTTTTTTTGTTCCTGTAACTTTAGTCACACAAATAGAAATATTATTTTCAAACATATATTGCATTAATATACGTTGGATTACACTGTATATTGTGAGTAGTCTCTGTACATATTTATGCCCTCATCTTAATTGAAGTTTATTTTCCAGATTAGATTTTCTAGATTTACTGTCCTTTTTACTAGTTTTTTTTTTTTAACTAGACTTGCCTGTTTACTTTTTTCTTAAAGTTTTTGCATTAATTTCTATGGCTTACTGTCTTTTCCAATTCATTCGCTGTTTTTGCTGTTGTTACTATACTATTGTCATTCTCCTTTCCTTTTAAGTTATTTAAGTATTTAATTCATTCACTTTTTTCTAAATGAAATAATTTAAATATTGACTTTGTAAATGGGGGCAGTTCTGTGTACATTCTTTGATATTTTACATGACAAAAGAGGTTTTTTTAAACGTGTCAGGTTGTAATTTAATTTTTTGTGGAAATTTCAAGCAGATCCTAAGAAATTAGAACAGCCAAGTCAATTTGAAGTTTGAGACCATACACTACCATATATCAACACTTTCTATAAAGTTACAAAGGTTAAGACAGCCTAATACTAGACAGAAAGTAGACAATAATGTGGGGGGGAAGCCTACAAACAGACTCACCCTTTTATGCAATTATGAAATATGAAAAGAGAAAAGAAGGCATCACTTATTTTTTCATGAGTGGTACTGGAGACATTTGATATTCATATTAGACCAAAGGTAAACCTTGAACATTAGCTCATGCCATAAAAAATTTTTAAGGTATACTATACACTTAAATAGGGAAGCTAACATATAAAGCTTCTAGAAGAAAACATAGGAAAATATCTTCACATCTTTGGGGTAGAGAGATTTATTAAAACGTGCACAGAAAAGATTAAGCCTAAAAGAAAACATTGAAATATTTGGATAACTAAAATTAAATTCTTTTCATCAAAGGAAGTCTTCTAGAGAATTAAAAGACAAACCATGGCTGAGAGATGATATTAGCAATGCACATATCTGACAAAGTGTGGGTAAGCATAATTTGAAAGTAAGACAAAGACCTACAACCTTCTGAATGTATAAGATTAGAAGGCTCTCCTCCCCAAATTTAAATAATTTAAAATGCAGTGAGACACTTTAAAAATATGCTGCAACTTAATATTGATAAATAATCAGGGAAAATACAGAAGGATTTACTTGTTTGCTCATTATTTAGGCTCTTTATAAGATTTATTTAATATTACCCTCAGGTAAACAGAGAATATTTATAAAAGAGTGCATTATGTTTAATCTGGAACCTCAATTCACATTAATAAATAGTGGCTAACATAATAATTATGATGTAAATAGATGAATCAAAGAAAAAATACATGTTCAGACTTATAAACACCCATAAAACATAAGCACATTTACATATATTCTAAGAAAGGTGCAATAATAATAAAAAGAAAAGCAAAGTATTCTGGGAATATGCAGCTACTGCCTCCTTTTATTAATGAATAAAAATAATTATAATTTAAAGCTGGAAAATATTTGTGTTGTTAAACCTAACTTGAATGTAAAATAAGTCATAAAATGCATCAAATATAAGAAATAACAAAGAAAGATGACAGGTCCATTTCAAAGATAAGGGCCCCTTGTTTAAATGACAAATGAAAATGAGCTAGCATTATTAGTTTTTCACTGATTTCACTGAAATTGTAATTTCCATTTTTATGAAAATGTTATGTCCCTTTTGCTTATTTTGTTTAGTTTATTGGCTTTACAGAGGTGCACATATATATTTGCTGTATATTATACCCATATTGATATTTTGTTATATATATAAATTTGAAACTTTCAATTTTATTATAATCATAGTAATTAAATTATTTGCTCTGTTGTGTAACTGTGTACAGTGGTACAGTGGAGATGAAGGAGGAAACTTCTTGATTATTATGTCTATATTAGCTACTAGATATTTTATAGCATGAAGGATTAATAAGACTGAGTAGTGCAAGAAGACTGAGAAGCATAGCAGAATTTTTGATGGTTAGTGAATATAAGGGGAAAAAGAAGGAGATCAGAAGTTCTGAGGAGAAGGGGCCAAGGCAAAATTTCCGGGTTTTTTGGTTGGAACCCAGAAGGTCTGTAATGTACAAGTATACAGAAATAAAATTAGCCCTCATAGGAACAAAGACTTAATTTTAAGTCATCTCAGTCTGTTTGATTCCTGTAATCTGTGAAGGCTGAATGATAGAGAAGAGCCAAAGTAGTCTTTGGACTTTAAATGTACGTTTACTATTCCATCATGTATATTTAGACATAAAAAAGAGAAAAATATAACCAAAAATCATTAGACAAAAGCAAAACAAAACAAAGTGTAAAAAACAGATGAACAATCATATAAGGCATTTATCTTTTTTCAGATATGAAAATTAAAACAGATATGATTTGTGGTGCCTATGTGGTTCAGTTGATTAAGCATCTGACTCTTGATCTTGGCTCAGGTCATGATCTCAGGGTCCTGAGACTGAGCCCCACAGAGGACGGTGCTCAGTGGAAGTCTGCAGGAGAATTCTCCCTCTCTTTCTCCCTTTGCCTCCCAACCCCCACTTAAACTCTATCTCTCTCTCTAAAATAAATAAATCGTTAAAAATAAAGAAAACAGATATGATCAATAATATTCAAAGGAATGTAAGATAAGCTTAAAATAAATAATTATAAAATTAAATGAAACCTAGTAAATGAAATAAAAATAAGCAATTGGTATTCTAGAACTAAATATAAACTAGAAAAGTTTAAAAATCATGGAGGTGTAATAGAAAATTAAATACAGCTGAAATGAAAATCTGATGGATCAGAAGAAAATATTTATCAAGAAGAATTGCATAGATATAAAAGAAAGGAAAAAGATTAAGACATAAGAGTTACTATGAAACAATGATTCATGGAACAATATATCAAAAGCTAATGATGTACTGTATGGTGACTAACATAACACAGTAAAAAAATAATAAAGCAATTATCTTTGAGTAGTGGGGAAAAAAAAAAAAGAGTTACTGTGAAAATTTCTACAATAGTGTGACCAGAGTCCTACAATGTAAGATAATAAGGCAAGTAGCATTAGCCTGAAAAACTATGGCTTAAAATGTTCTGAAATTGTTAAAAAAAACTTCGTATTTCATAATTAATATCCATCTAGGTGTGAAAACCTAATTCAGCAATGAATTAAAAAATAGGTAATATAGGGGCGCCTGGGTGGCTCAGTGGGTTAAGCCGCTGCCTTCGGCTCAGGTCATGATCCCAGGTCCTGGGTTCGAGCCCCACATCGGGCTTTCTGCTCAGCGGGGAGCCTGCTTCCTCCTCTCTCTCTGCCTGCCTCTCTGCCTACTTGTGATTTCTCTCTGTCAAATAAATAAATAAAATCTTTAAAAAAAAAAAAAAAAAAATAGGTAATATATCACAACCAACTTTTGCTCCTTCCAAAAACAGTTGTAGATTTAATAGTTGTAAATAAGCCCATATAACTATACATCAATAAATGAAATATGAAATAAATTATTTCAAATTGATTCTAAAAGATTTATAATTTAGCATCTACTCATAGCAACAAAAATGCCATAAAATTATAAAATGTTGATTAAGTGTAACCAAAATGAAATACAACAATGTACAGCAAACATACTAAATCAAAATGTTTTCAAAATTCCTCCCCCTTCCCCACAGGACTGGGAAGACAAAGATATTAGTTGTCAAAATTCTAATTTTACTTTGGAGATGCTATCCAGTACAATAAAATAAGCAAAACAAAAAAAAAATAGCTCTATTTTTTTATATCTGTTTGTTTATCTATCAATGTATGTATCAACATTTTTTTTTCAATATCATCCTGGAGATGCTACCTGGAGGTGGTATAATAATAAAAACAAAGCAAGCAAATATGTCCACATCTTAATATCCATCTATCAATCTATCTTACAAAGTTCAAATAGGAAGAAATAAAATCATTGTTAGTGACAGGAAACATAATTAGGCACAGAAAAATCAAACAGTATCTACAGATAAATGATTAAAAAAACTAAGTGAAACTAGCAAGGTAGGTGGATACAAAGTAAGCATATACACTTACATAGAATTTTATTTAAAAAAAGAAAAATTAAATTCAAACAACATGAACAATAATATAAAAATGGAATGCTAAGGTATAAAAAAGATATGTAGGATTATACAAGTATTGAGCAAAAATAAGTAAAAATTAAATTTCTATGTAACTGAAAGGATTTACCATGTCACTGATTGGAAAACTGCTTTTTAATTTCTTCCCAAGTCAATCTTCATAAGCATGCAAATCACAAAAATATTTTTGATAGAAATTGAGTTCGTAATTTTAAAAGGTATATGGAAGTTAAAAGTACCAAAAAGATCCAATCAATACAATTTTGAAGAAGACCAATTTGAGAGAAAATATTCGACCAGCTACTTACAGTTATTATAGAAGTACAGGAATTAGATATTGTGATATCCACTCAGGATAGAAAGGCTGAGGAATACAGACTGCCAAGGCCTACATAGACACTTGGTTTCTACAAAAGGGGGAAATCAGTTTTGTAGGAAAGGAAGGACTTCCTAGCACATTGTACAGTGCTTATACTTGAGAGAGAGAGAAGAAATATAAAAGAACCTGGATCCATCTCACACCATTACTCACCCCCCACCCCCCTAAAAACCAATGCTAGATAAGTAATAGAATAAAACACAAAAAGTAAAGTAGTAGAGCTTTAAGAAGATAAATAGGAAAATATAGTCATGGTATCAGGGTAGAAAAAGATATTTTGAACTAAGAAAAATAAAAACCTACTAAACATGTATTTGGATTATACTCAATGTAAGAGTTGTTTAATGAGATCAAAAGGTCTCGTTTAGGAGAATAAAAGGAAAACCACGTAGTAGAAGTAGTTTTCAACATTTACTTCTAACAAAGGTTCATATACAAAATCTAAAACAATTTCTAAGGCTGCGTGGGTGGTTCAGTCAGTTAAATGTCTGACTTTGGTTTAGGTCATGGTCTCAGCATCCTGGGATTGAGCCCCAGTTCAGGCTCCCTGCTGGGTAGGGATTCTGCTTCCCCCTCTCCCTCTACCTGCCCCCCTGCTCAGGTTCTCTCTCTTTCTCTGTCTCTCAAATAATAGATGAAATATTTTTTTTTTAATAAATGACTTCTAAACACTAAAAATAAGGGACAACCTGATAGAAAAATACACATCAACTCAAATTCATATAGAAAATGTACAAATGGTCAACACTAAAGACTTCAAACTTACCAAATACCAAGTAAATGTAAATTAAAATAAAAAGAGAACACTATAATACCAAGCAATGGCTAGATGTAAGAGTAATGAGAACTCTCATAAACTGCTTTTGGAAACGTCAGTTGATACCACTACGTTGAAAATCGGTTTGAGGGACGCCTGGGTGGCTCAGTTGGTTAAGCAGCTGCCTTTGGCTCAGGTCATGATCCCAGCGTCCTGGGATCGAGTCCCACATCGGGCTCCTTGCTCGGCAGGGAGCCTGCTTCTCCCTCTGCCTCTGCCTGCCACTCTGTCTGCCTGTGCTCACTCTCGCTTCTCTCTCTATGACAAATAAATAAATAAAATCTTTAAAAAAAAAATTAAAAAAATAAATAAAAAAAAAAAAGAAAATCGGTTTGATAGTAAAAAACATGCATAAGAATGTTCAGGGAACTATTATTCATAATGACCCTAAATTTAAAATAATGTATAAATAGATTTTGCTATATTCATTAAATTGAATACACTATAGCAAAGAAAACCAATGAGCTACAAGTACATGAAACATCATGAATATTCTAACATTGTTAAACAAAAGAATTCAGACATAAGACACATATGCTTTATTTTTTAATTTTTTAGCTCATTAATATTTTGTTATGTTTCAAGTTTTTATTTAAGTTCCAGTTAATTAACATCTAGTGTAATATTAGTCTTAAGAGTAAAACACGTACACTTTAGATTTAATTTATAGTTCAAATACTAGCATCACCATCACTTAGCTATGAAGTTGTACATCATGATACTGGTTACTGGTGGTTGGGAGGAATGGGAGGTGTTAGTGATGCCCAAAGAAGTCTTGTTAGGGTATCAGCAATGCTCCATATTTCATAGTATAGTCCATGTACCTGGATGTGCTTCACATTAATTTTTTTTTCCAGAAAGTAATCGACAATATACTTTTTAATAGTTTCACCTGTATACCGAAATGCTTTTCAGTTTAGAGTTTGCTTTCACATTCATTTTCTTATTTCACAGCCTCTGGGGATTCTGTGGGACAATCTCTTAATCCAGAGATTAAGTGACTTGCCCAATGTCACAGAGCTAACCAGGGACATAGTCACTTACAATATCAAATCTCATATGTTTTGAGGCACATGGTTTCTCTCTTTCATTAGTTTTTCTACAGCATTCAAGTGAAAAGCATGATCTTATTAATGATCTTTTGATAAGATGTAATATTGCAGCAGCCCAAAAGCCAGTATTGGCCCAGCCAGGAATAGGAGGCTGGGCACAAAAGACCTACTAGACACGAATCCAGTCCAGCCTGAACTGCTAGTGACCTGGGGCTGGGTCGTCTCCATCCGTGCACGCGCAGCTCCCAGCAAGCACTGGGATCACTTCAGAGTCTGAAGGGAACATGTAGTGAAGTCTACACCTGAAGTCAGAGGGGGCTGGGTATGAATCTTGGTCCTGCCTCTTTCTCATTGGTGGTTTCTGGCAAGTCCTCAAACCTCTAGACCCTCAGTCTCCTCTAAATCTCCTCTTATTTTTATTATTTTACATTCTTAATATTTCTATTTCATCTAATTTTTGACATGTAAAAAGCTGTACCTATTTATGGAAACAACTCATGGCTTTGGGTGGTGGTGATGGTTATACAGGTATACACTTACTCCCAAATTCATCAAGTTGTATACATTAAATAGCTACAGCATTTTAGATATGGCATAAACAGTTTTGTAAAATTTCCATGTTCCCAGGAAAGGACTGATTATTTTGTAGCTATGATAACATATAAGCACTAGATTATGTTCTAAACTTGTTTAGTTGATTGGTGACCAGCCTCAGTTTGATCAATGAGTGCTCTGATCCAGTAACACACTTCTAATAAAGTCAACTTCTCAGAGATAGCCCCATACTTTCGTGAGTCAATCAATAAAAGCCCCTGTGCAGTGAATACACTGCCAACCAATCGCCAGTCTCATCTGAATAACCAGGCCTCCACAGGCTGATATTAATCAACACTTCCCTTTGAAAGACGATCCATCCCTGAACTCTCTTCTCCAAACCCTGTATTTTATTAGGTCCCCACTTTGCAGAGATAGACTGTAACCACCAAGAAGTATAACTCTTTTCTACTTGAGTTTGTAAGGCATTTACAAACTTTGCTTTTCTATATCACTGTTGTTTCATAGTCTTTCACCTTTCAATGATATGATTCATAAATCTATTAAATACACTTAAGATTTCAGCACTTTTTGATATACATATATCAATAAAAGTTTGTAGGACAATAATTACCCCTCTTAAGTTTCTGAGAGCTTGCCAGGAATACTGAAGGAACTCACTGTGAAGAACACCTTAGTTCCATTCAAAATCAGCAGGAGGCTTTGATAATGAAAAATGAAGTTAGGTATAACATTGGTTTAATATATTATGCCACTATATTTTCTGTTGACTAAAGATAATTTTTCACATAGCAGGTTTGTTAACAGCTGGAAAGAGTAAAAATTATTAAACCACAGCACTGATAAAACATGATAAGAAAGTTAGTTTTCCTTATAAAGAGTCAGTTTCATTGGTCTCATGGTTTGGGTGGATGTATCTACCCTCATAAGTAGTCACTAAATATTCCAAATAAGTTTATGATGAATGATTACATACCCAAGGTTTTCTGTGTGTTATTTCTTACTGAATATTGTCAAAATCATTCCAGTTGTTCAAACTGGAAAACCATGAGTAGATTTGACAGTCTCTCTCCTCTTCCCCTCACCAATCAAATCCCAATAACCTATTCCTTCTAAATGTAAATTATAAATGTGTCCTAGGTCTATTCATTTATTTCAGATCACTTTGCCACCATGCACAATTTAATTTACCATCATTTTCACCTTTGGGTATAGCCACAATTTTCCTGTTTCCAGTCTTATCTTTTGTATACAACCATTCTTGAAAAAATGATCACTTCCCTTATAGTCAGTGTTTTATTGAAACAGACACGTCATTCTGTTTAAAACTCATCTTTATTTTATCCATTGAGTAAAATAAAACATATTTAATAAGATATGAAAGTATAATGTGTAGTTGCCAGAGTGGGGGATGGACAAAATGAGTGAAGGGGTTAAAGGAACAGGCTTCTAGTTATAAATAAGTCCTGGGGTTGTAATGTGCAGCATGTATAGTTAATAATGCTATAATTATTATATAAATACTACAATGTAAAAATACTATAATCAATAATACTACATTTCATGTTTGAAAGTAAAAGAATAATTCTTAAAAATTCTCATCATGAGAAAAAATAAATTTTGTAAATATGTATGGTATCAGATGTTAATTAGACTTATCGTGGTGACCATTTTGTACTATATACACATATGGAATCATTACATTGCACACCTGAAAATATAATGTCACATGTCAATTTGTACTTCAATTAAATAAGATAAAAGCATGATACTATATATCCCCCCTTTTTATATGAGGCAAGATCCTTTGATCATAACTTTAATTTCCTCCTACTACATATGCCATCTTTGTCATGTATTTTAATATGGCACCTTCTTTAAACACACACAAAAATATTATTATGGGTTTATTCATTTGTTAGCCTTTGGATTTGTGAAAACATTTATGTTATTCTTTTTTTTCTTGTTATATCACAGAATTTTATCTTATATCTTATATCTGAAAAATGGTGTAGATTTGCAAGTATGTTAGTCTGCTAGGACTACCATTACAAAATACCACAAACTAAGTGACTTAAACAATATAAATTTATCTCACACAGTTTTGAAAACTTGAAATTCAAGGTTAAGAGTGTTGGTAGGTATGGTTTATCCTGAGGCCTCTCTCTTTGGTTTTCAGGTGGCTACCTTCCCTCTACATCCTCACTTGGTCCTACTTCTACGTGTGCAAATCCTTGATGCCTCTCCTTTTAATTTTAGTTATCTCTTTAGAGACCCGATCTTCAAATTCAGTCACATTCTAGGGTACTAGTCATTATGTTTTCAACATAAGAAGTAGGGGAGATATAATCCAGTCCATAATAGTGACAAATCCTATGAATTTGTACTTACTTTAAAATACCCTTATTTCAATTTTATTTTTGAAGGGATTTTCTCCCCACTGATGAATTCTACGTTGCCATTCATTGTTGTTTTGCTATTCCACCGTTTATGACACTGTTTTTGGTCCTCCTTTTGTTTAGTTTTTTATTTTTCTTTTGAGAAGTTGGCAGTAGATGGCGCTGTTGCTTACGTCAAGATAATGACCTTTGTTCTTGATATTTCTTTTCTGTAGGACCTGGCAATCTGTAGTTCTCCTTGCATTTATCATGGATGGGGTTCTCATGAGTCTTCAGGCCTTTTCATCAATTTTGGCAGAATTTTACCCTATATCTCTTCAAATATGTCATCCGTTCCACTCTGTGTCACATGTATCATACCTTCAATTCATATCAAACCTTCAATCCCTCTCATCCTCATTTTTTTCAACTTTTCTGTATCTCAGGGCGTCATCTTTTGTTCCCTTTATATGTAAGTCTGGGAATCTTCCAATTCACTAATTCTTTCTTTGACTCTGTATAGCATGCTGGTAAAGCTTTTTACTATACTTCTTTACATTTCGTTTATGGCTTTTTCACTTTTGGAATTTTTATTTGGTTTTATTTTGATTTGGCTAGGTTAAAAGCTACAATTTTATAATTTGTTCTTTATTTATTCTGTTTGAGCTTTTCCCCAAGTTCTTCTCCTTTATGGCCTATTTTTTAGTTAATGGGGCATTTTTGTTTGGTTGTTTGTTTGTATATTATTTTGAGATACCATTTTGTACCTGCATTGGCTGATAAGTTGTCTTTTGCGGGGGGTGGGGGGTTTGAAAGGGAACTTTGTAGTACACAGAGAATACCTTCAAGCAGTATTTCACCACACATGTAGTTTAAGAACTCTACAATGGTATACTTCTATTTCCCTTCTCCCAGCCTTTATGCTACCTTTGTCATAGATTTACTTATACAAATGTTATAAACCTCACAACACATAATTATTGTTGTTTAAAGCAATCAATTACCTTGTAGATATACTTTTAAACTACTTTATAGTTGTAGGTATGACAATTTTAAATTGGAATCATAAACTTATTTTTAATGATGGGAAAATAACATTTCTCATGAGTAGAATAAGATCTAAGTATTATAATCACTGCTATTTTACCTTTATATGTCATATAATTACATTAAATAACATATAATTAACCTTAAAGTATTGTTAAAATTCTATTAGCTATTTAAAAGATTGTCAGTACAGTCAAAAATTAGGTTCTAATAATTCTGCTATATAGGAATAAAATTAAAATTAATAACAATATCCTCATTGATTTTATTTTTGTAAGTTTCAAATTGTCAAGGGTTACAAACTTTCATTTATAAGATAAGTTCTGGGTATCTAATATGCAGCATAGTGACTATAGTTAATAATGCTACATTGTATATCTGAAATTTGCTAAGAGAGTAAATCTTAAGTGTTCTCACTGATGAGGAACTGAAGCAGAAAAACGTTCACCTTTAGCCCAGAAGGCTGACCTACATAGTTTAAATAAGGATCAAATACACACTGGTTGCTACATTCTTACAGGGCGTCATGACTGCCTTGTGGTCATCAGTAGTTAATATCAAACTGAATGAAAAGCACCAGAGAAATCTTATGAAAGTAATTTTATGAACAGAAATTCAAAGAAGACATTTATAATCTAATAATAATCTAATACTCCTGCACGTCCCCTTTCCCTGAACACTAAGCATATAACCACCAGCCCATGGCTTCTGTCCCCGTGCTACTTAAATAAACTTACTAGTTGCCCCCCTAAAACCTCTCAATAATTCTTTCTTGACCACCACACTCAATGAAACCACAACATCATCACACACACAACACAAAAATTGTTAATTATATGAGGTGGTGGATGTATTAATTAACTTGATTATGGTAATCATTTTATAACATGTATCAAATCGTCTGCATTTTATACCTTAAAAAACAAATCTAGAATTTCAAAAATACATAGTTGCCAACTGTTGAAAGAGCCAAGATGCCCTTCAACAGACGAATGGATAAAGAAGATATGGTCCATATATACAATGGAGTATTATGCCTCCATCAGAAAGGATGAATACCCAGCTTTTATATCAACATAGATGGGACTGGAAGAGATGATGCTGAGTGAAATAAATCAAACAGAGAGTGTCAATTATCATATGGTTTCACTTACTTGTGGAACATAAGGAATAACATGGAGGAGATTGGGAGGTGAAGAGGAGAAGTGAGTAGGGGCAAATCAGAGGGGGAGACAAACCATGAGAGACTGAGGACTCTGAGAAACAAACTGAGGATTTTGGAGGGGAGGGGAGTGGGGAGTAGGATAATCCTGGTAGTGGGTATTGTGGAGGGCACATATTACATGGAGTACTGGGTGTGGTGCATAAACAATGAATTCTGGAACACTGAAACAAAATAAAATAAAATAAAGAATTTCAAAAATATTTCCTCTATAGAGCAAATTATCAAAAGCTCACTTGCATTCTGTGTCAAAGATAATTCTATGACTCAGTCATTATTTATAACAGTGTATGTGAAATTTGCCTCTCACCATTTGAGTTGTTTTAAAAGAAAATGATACAGTATTATGTCTATTTGTTCAATATTCTAGGTACAATTTTAGTAGTTGTTTTTCTAGTTCAAAACCAAACCAGTGATCTTAAAATTTATGGATATACAGCATATGAAATGAAGAGAATGAATGAATATTCAAGGTAAATTCCAGAAACATGGCTCTAATGCCTAACTTTTAATTAGTTAACTATAACCATAGTCTTCAATCTGCAAAAAGTTTGGTGTCAGATCAGGGGTAAAGGAGTACCATTAGCTCCTTTCAGTAGCCCCTCTCCAGCACAATCATTATTTCTTGTTTTACCATCAGGAAAGTAATCATACAAAGAATGGCAAAATGTTCTTGTCAATGAAAATCAATACAACTCCAAGAGGGGCAGAAAACTAACCTATTGTTGAGATGCTTTTGGTACTGTATTATGGAAATCTATCTAGGTAACCTGAAAACCGCCCTTGAATGTTGATTTTCATATATTCATACTTATGGAACATATTAATTACTAGCTTGCATAGAAAGGGAATAACACAAGAAATATAGACATGAAATTATTAGCCATTAAAACATCAAGGCCAGATATAGATACCATGTTTATCAGTGTCTCTAAGTATCCCTGAAACCCAGAGAATGATTAAGAATGGGGTGATTAAGAATGTTTAAAGGTATTTAAGAATGATTAAGACTGATTCATGATTAAGACTATTTAAACATGATTAAGAATGAGGATTAAGGAGAAAAAAGATTAATTGTAATCTAACTTAAAAAGTCACTTGTATTAAGAAGGCGCTCAAAATAACTTTAGACTAATATGGTAATTATATTTTAGTATCCCTATAATGAATTCACTGGGGATAGTATAAGGGGACACATAACAATGAAACATCCTAGGGGTGAAAGAAAACAAAGATATGCAGACAATAAAAATGCTGGCTCAATTTTATAGACACACATTTTAGCACAATTAAGACAATGAATGCTTATATATAATTAATAAGTGCCTGTATAGAATATTGTAATATTAGGACAAGTTTAACC
Organism: Lutra lutra; assembly: GCF_902655055.1. Taxonomy (NCBI): domain Eukaryota; kingdom Metazoa; phylum Chordata; class Mammalia; order Carnivora; family Mustelidae; genus Lutra; species Lutra lutra. Next base: position 158,565,866 of record NC_062280.1, read on the forward strand.
ATCTGAAAACACTTTCAGAGATTTGCATCTTATATCGACAAGTGTAAAATGAAATTAAATGAAATTGAACAGTGTAAAACCAAGATGAGTTCTCCGTCTAAGATTCACTTTTTCCTCAAGGGCACAGAAATGTGATTATAAATATACTGGGTAGTCTCAGAACTGTTATAAAAGTGAATCTTGAGCACATTTTACTAGATTGTTTTACTACTAGTTTACATTAAATTAAATATTGGTGGTATGCCCGGTAGTACGTTGAAGCCTTAATATTGAAACGCATTCTTCTTCCCCTGGAGAGGTTTACAGTTGGCAAGATAATCTGTCCATAATGTGAAAAAGAGGGAATAATAGAGAATAAAGTACTAAGTTCCAAGTTAATTTCCAAGTTAGTTTTTGTTAAATATTTATTCTTCTAGAATCCCTTCATGTGTTTATACTATTTGAAATTCTTGTCAATCCACCAAGGCAAGTTATGTGATATAATTATATGAAATATATGATGTGTTATAAAACCTAAAATTCCTATAGATAATTTACAAAAGAAGGTAGGGTAATGAATTCACTATAGTGAACCCTATGACCTAAGAGTGGAGATGCTTTAGAAGAACATAATACAAGGTTTTGCCTCTGTGGATTTTTAAAGGAAGTGAGATTTGACTTTTGCATCTATACTTTAATCCCTGTCTCTTCGAAGAATCAGGTTATAGAAGTAATTTACCAATATTGGTATAATGGCAGTTTACCCTTGATTAGAGTTTAGATCTGATGATTTTATATTGTGGTAATCAAGTTTTATTTTAAATGTTTGCCATTTTAAAAATGGAATTCAAAAAAAATTATGATTTAATATGAATATATACCAAAGTATATTTTAGACTTTTATTTTTAAATTCTCTTAAAATTGTTAGCTCTGAGTTGAATAAAAATTATTGTGTGTGCATTCAGGGAAAATATTTTGTATGATTTTTATATGATTTTTTAATGAATATTTCATATGATTTCATTTGTCATATAGAATATATTTTGGGAGATAAAATCATCTATTTAAAATGTACTTTTTTTCAGAGAACACCACAGGAATTTCATCTTATGTAAACTTGTCCATTTCTTATCCCTATTACATCTAATGATTTTGCAAGTGTTGAATTAATACTGACACTTATAGGAAAAATTAGAAGTGCAAATTATTCCTTTAATCATTTATTATTATTTTTGTGTTGATACTCTAATTTTTTTGTGTTGATACACATTCAAAATGTACCAAATATAGTGGAATTTAGAAAACATCTGGGCTACTATCCAGAGCTAAAACTGCTCAGGGAAAGTTTCCACTCCTGCTCAGAACTCCATTCAAGTTTCATCTGGATTGTCTTGATTTGGCCAATGGACCTACATGTTTTGAAAATCATGAGAGATAATGTTTTACATTCTGAAAATACTAGATTTTAGTTATCTGCAGAATTTCCACTTAGTGGACATACCACAAAGAATTTGCATACACCAGTTTCTGGTTCAGAAAGGGATATGAGGATTGTTCATCAACATTTAGGCAATAGTTCAATTCATTGTAGTGGTTTCGAACTCTCAGGGGAGAATGCAAAGAAATAGACAAGCTCTAGGTTTAAAAAGAATAAAATCTACAGGAATACTTACATCAAAGTAAATTAAAGGAAATATTTATTTTGGTTGCAGAAAAAGACAAGAGTTACAAGAAATATGTGTAAATATGTTTGCTACTCTCAGAATTTTATTATCACATTCAGTGGGATTTTTTCTAATTAAATCAGTAACTTTAAGAATAACAGGAAAAATACAACTCCATTTAAATTAGACTATTTTTATTTGAAAAAGCTAATGAACTGAATAATACAGTTGAATAAGATCACCGGAAAACAGAAAACATATCATAATGTATTCTGACGACTAAAGGAAATACTCAAAAGTTTGTTTCAGTAGCTCCAAATTCACTATAAAATTCTTTTATTTACTTTCTAATGAAAGAATATACATTTTTATGTTCTACCCTAATTCCTTTAAATTGAGGCTGAAAAGTTTTTCTGTAGAGGACTAGATAGCAAAAAATCTGAGTCACAATTACATATTTCTGTTATTGTTACACAACAACAGCCATAGACAACACTTACAAAAACAAGAGTGACTGTGTAGCAATAAAGCTTTATTTACAAAAAAAAAAAAAAAAGAAAATAAAAGACTGTGAGCCAGATTTAGTCTGTAACGACCTATTTAGGAAGAGGCTTCCATTAAGGTTAAACATAACCTTGTTGTTTAACCCTTAAACTGTCCCTGCTCCCCTTCCCCCAGGGGATTTACTTAAAAACAAGTCCCGGAAACCAGCCCCAGGTAACAAAGCCCAGATACAAGGATGGGTCAGGCCAGATGGAGACATCCAATCAGTGGGGGGTTGCATACTGTCTCCCTAGCTACCAAGGAGTATGGGCCCCACCCTTTGGGAGCCTTTTGGGTGCCAATTCTAACCAAGGTGTGATAGGCTAGGTCAAATGTCTACTATAGGGTAAATTGTAATTCAATTGGTCACCTAGCATCACTGTGCAGCTTTCTCTGTGTGTTACAATTTCATTGGCTACCTGTGCGTGGCCAGGCCCAACCACATGGCTTTTGCTCTTAAAAGCTAGTCTGTGAAACAGAGAAGGGTCGCCCTCTCTGTAAGAGGCACAGTCCTGGCCGGTCAGTCTGATTCTTGATGCCTGGTGTGAAATAAAGCTTTGCTTGACCTTTGCTTTGTATCAGTCTCGCTCCTTTAATCATGGACCCATTATTGGGGGACCTAACAGTCTACAGCCATTGTTCGCTTACCCCTGGTATAGCTAATTATATTTGGTATTTAGACATTAACCACGAAATACAGGTGAAGTAATTTAATAAATAGGACAAAATTTTTTCCTTTCCTGTTACCACTCTGTATTTTTTGTACTTGGTTATATTATTTTACTTGGGCTTAAGTCATATGATTCTCAACATGCAGTTTTTAGTTCTTTATGCTCTGCAGTTTCATATGTTCAACTCTCCATGGGAAGTGTGTGTGTGTGTGTGTGTGTGTGTGTGTGTGTGTGTTATATAAGTGTATCTATATCAAACTGATTATATAAAAATTTTCAAAATAAACAAATTCTCTTATAAAACAAAGAAGATTCCTCTTCCCTGTTCTTTTTTTTTTTTTTAAGATTTTATTTATTTATTTGACAGAGAGAAATCACAAGTAGGCAGAGAAGCAGGCAGAGAGAGAGAAGAGGAAGCAGGCTCCCCGCCGAGCAGAAAGCCCGACTCGGGGCTTGAACCCAGGACCTGGGATCATGACCTGAGCCGAAGGCAGCGGCTCAACCCACTGAGCCACCCAGGTGCCCCCTCTTCCCTATTCTTAATGAATGACATTGCCGCTCCTGAAAGTGTACTGATGTGAAATCTTAACATGGTGGCATACAACATTGGCATATACATCATGGTACATGTTATTGACTGATTTAATCTCAGTTCCCAATCCCTGCCTTGCTAAGCATTATTTCAGTCAACCATAGCTGTTTAACAGAGAACTATTCATTGTGCATGTGCATGTGCATGTGGTGAGTATTTTAGAAAAGAATTGTCTTTTTTCGTTCTTCCTGTAAGATAGATATGATAACTTGGGGACAGAAACTATTTAGTGACCATGAAGGAAAGGCTGTAAGAATATCAAAAACATCAGCTGTAATATAATTGAGCCTCAAGGGACTAAACCAATGCTAGCAGCCCCCTACTCCAGACTTTAGTGAGGAGCAATCCCCTATCTGCTTAAGCTACTACATGCAGATTTTCTGTCCTGTACAGTGAGAGCAACCTGATGATGAACTTGTCTTTGATTTTTCCAACACTTTAACTCCCGTCTCTGTTATATTGTTGGTTTCCAAACACTGTGGATTTTTTCCTGAGAAAAATGTTTCTATTACTATTTACAAACATTGCATTCTGATTTACTTATTTAGATGCAACTTTAAATTATCCAGAGTAAAAACATGTGGAAGAAAAAAAAATTCTAATGTTCTATTATTAGGGTGCCCCCAAGTCCTAATTTTCTGGAACAGCCAGTTTACACCTGGTATACTGGTATAATAATTAATAGCATCCTTTTCCCACAGTGTCCAGATTTAACAATAAACTAAAAGTTGTCCTGTTATTGATTCACATAGATCAGCTTAATTATAATCTAAATACCAGAACGTTAAAAACCAGAAAAACTGACATTTATTGGATTTGGAGGAACATAGTGGTTGTTCATTTCTCTCAGTGTCAAGCTTTTGATTTCTGGACTGGACATTTCAGCAGCCTTGGTGATACACATCAGGCTAGATTTAAGTGGTTTCGGTACAATTGAAAGTTGTTGTTTTGTTTTGTTTTGTGGAAAAGCACGATCCTTTGAAAAAGCAGGATTCGTATCACAGTGACTCATTTTCTAAACAGACCTCAGACCTTTTATAGAATCTCCCCACTCCTGTTCTGTCACCAAAGCAGGTACTGTTCTTCACTTTTACATCAACATCAGATGTGGATGACTCAACAGAGGCTTATTTTATTCCTAGAACACTCTTATGAAAAACGGAAGTTTACCTAAGGTTGGCTCTACTGCTTTAAGTTACATAGATAAAATTGGCATCACTAGGGTTTAGAAAATCCTGCTGGTCATATCAACAATGTCCAGAGCACAGGTTATCTTGATGCTCATCATAGTAAAGATAGTTTAAGAACAAACTTGACTTTTGCTTTCTTCCCATCCACAGTGACGCAAGGGAGTTATGCACAGAAGTTTAAGAAACTCTCAAAACAGCCTAATCAAACTGGCCCTGTTTTATTTCCCTTCAAAATATCATTCCATTTTCACTTTGGTTTCTATTCTGAATAACTTTGTATAGTCTCTTCCAAACTCAAGCAAAATTTTGGGGACTATCTTTCTGAATATTGTCCAACCAGCAGTTGTCTCTATATATTTGCTATTGTCCTGATCATCATGATGTTGAACTTCTCTTCATGTAATATTACATGTACATTGCATAAAGTTTTTCACTTAAGATCTAGAAAATTAGATTTTTCAAAAAGATTTTATTTATTTATTTATTTGAGGGACAGAGAGAAAGATAGATACAGCACCGTGTAAAGGGGTAGAGGGAGAGGAAGAAGCTGCCCATGGGGCTTCATCCCAGGCACCCTGGGATCAGGACCTGAGCCAAAGGCAGATGCTTAAACAACTGAACCATCCAAGCGCTCCAAGAAAAATTGGATTATTTAAATAAAATTAATTTGGATTTTTGTGCAGCTTTCCAAGTTTTAATAATTCCCTTCTTGAAGCAAGCTCAAACACCTCATGTTGACATTTAGGATCGTGCACAATAAATTCCATCTGTTGTTCCAATTTTGCCTCTTCAAATCCCTAACAAACCCTCTTTCAAAGAAGGGCTCATAATCCATTTTCACTTCCTACTTTAAAGCTTTACTGAAATTTTCTTCCTAACCATATTTTCCTCTCC